>NC_138772.1:378971777-379194277 GCF_965119305.1 Pelophylax lessonae | reverse complement strand
CCCCGATACCATAGGCCTGGTAAATTAGCTGACAAATACATCTCAAAATGGTGGCTTGAGAAGCAGCCTGATCCTTGCGCATGCCCTCAAGCAGAGCAATACGACTTTCGAAATTAAGCTTAAGGCTCCTTTCACACGGCCGCTCCGTGTGAAAGGTCCGCTGCGGGACTTTTTTTTTTTTTTTCTTCCACGGAGCGGATGACATTTCTGTCATCCGCTCCGTGTGCCCGCATATCATCCCATCCGTTTGCGGATGATATGCGGATATAATGTGAGTCTATGGGCACTGCGGATGTCAGCGGATGACACTGCTGACATCCGATTTTCCTTCCTTTCCGTTTTTTTACACGGAAGGAAAAATGGGGTTCTGTTCCATTTGTAAAAACGGAACAGAACTGAAAGGAGGAAAATCGGGTGTCAGCGGATGGTATTCCGCTGACACCCGCAGTGCCATTCACTTACATTATGTCCGCAAACGGATGGGATGATTTGCGGACACACGGAGCGGCCGTGTGAAAGGAGCCTTACACTTCAGATAAACTTAGCAACTTGAACAACATCCAAAGAGGATACTGTAGCACTTCTCCTTAGGATGCTTAGGACAAAAAGAAAGCAACATAATTTCCTGACTGGGGTGAAACAAAGAAACAACTTCAGTAACAAAGAGGACAGAGGTCTCAACACCATCTTATCCTGGTAAAGACTCAAGGAAGATCCCATGGAACAAGGGGCAGCAAACTCTGAAGCCCTGCCGAGTATTGGCAAGGCAACCAAAAATACAACCTTTCACATAGCTGCAAAACACACCAGACCAAATTAAGGTTCTATGGAGAAAAGAGTGGGCACACAGACAAAACAATCTGTGTGACACAAAGGATTTGACCAATAAATGAGATGCAATAGGTCTCTGAAACAGAACGGCCAAGGCTGAGATCTGTCACTTAATGGTAAAGCCAGAGACATCCCCAAACCAAACTGGTCTAAAGCTTAAATACTGTCAGGGATGACAATGAATGAGAGATGAAAAACAGAGTTAGGTACCCGTTAACTTTTTCTAAGAAGTCTTTCAGGGCAGCACCTGAGAGATAGGCTCCTCCCACCTGAAACAGGACACATTAGTCCACCCAATATAAAAAAAGCCAGGTCATACCTTCTGCCTCAGTAATATCAAAGCCCCGAAGGAAAGTAATGCTTTTGAACCCACAAAACCCCTTTTTTAATAGTTAGGGCAGGAATGGATACTGCCCTGGAAGACCCAACTCTGTTTTCTCTAATCGTTTTCCAGGGCAGTGTCCCAGGCAATACTTATTAGGGAAAGGAAAAAGTCTGGAGCACCTTGAGACCAAATATCTGCTTCTGACTGGACAGCTGGTCGATGCAGTAATGCCTTGCAAAAGTATTTCAACTCAATCATGTCACAGCCCTGCAGATCTGCTTTTTCTGCACTTGATGCCTAAGCTCTGGTCGAGTGGTTCGTGACCCTGCTCGGCGGGGCAAGGTTTAGTGCTTGGTAGGCTGTTTGAATAGTAAGCTTTATCCATCTGCCTATCGTACATTTCAAAACTGACTTGGCTTTGTTCACTCCTGCATGGAGGATGAATAAGAGTGGTTGTTTTTCGCCACTCTTTAGTTCTCTCGAGGTAAGCCATCAGGATCTTTCTTACATCTAGTGACTCTTTTCCTGCTATCCATTGAATTTGGAAGGGAAGTAATAACCACCTCCTGAGTTCTGTGGAAAGATGAAGAGACTTTTGGTAGGAAGGCTGGGTCTGGTGTGAGAATTTTATCTATCAGAATTAAACAACAAGGTTCTATCATGGAAAGAGCATGAATTTTGCTGACTCTGGAGGGATAGTTGTGGCTAGTAGAACTAGCCTAGAAGATCCCTTTGCTCCAGGTATGGTCTGGGGGGGGGGGGGGGGATACCACTGGCATCCTGAAAGCTGGGGGGGGGTGGCTGCAGACCCGTCAGTAGGGGTGAAACCTCAGGCGGGGGGCCAGCTTGCCCCAATGTGCTGCCCCTGGCCAGGGAGCCTCCGTCAATTAGCACAGAGACTGCAAAAATAACACACAGATGCAGCGCCTATGGGTCTGGAGGAAGTACAAAACTGAGGCAGAAGGTATGACTGGCTTTTTTGTATAATGGTGGACTAATGGGTTTACTGTTTCAGGTGGGAGGAGCCTATCTCTCAGGAGCTGCCCTGGAAGACGATTAGAGGAAAGGTTTTCATTATATGGTGGTACACCTTCCTGGAGGTGAACTTAATTGCCTTGAGGAAAGTAGGGATTACAGAGTCATTAACACTCCTAGCCTTGAGGACTTGGGCTTCAACACCCATGCCATAAAAGCCAGGGGCCATTAAGCAGGATGGAAAATTGGCCAATCTGGAAAGTCTCATGGCTCGTCTGACAAGATATTTCCAATATCTGCATACCATGTATGGTACTTCTTAGACAAATAGGTGCGATTAGAATCACTGGAAAGCCCCCCCCCCCCCCACCACCACCTTTATCCTGTGCAACAGGCAAGAAATACACTGCATCTGAGGGAAGGTGTAGAACAGGGAAAAATAATTCTAACCATTACCCAGGATTAACCACTAACACATGGGGATCCGTGGTTTGGGACACAAACCTGTCCAGTTTGTTTGGTAAATCTGGGCCCCAGAGATCCACACCCGGCATCCCACACCAAAGACAAATCTCTGCAAACACCTCTGGGTAAACAGAAAATTCTCCTGGATTCAGCTGTTGACAGTTCAGAAAACATGCCTGGCAATTGTCCATGCCGCGAATGCGTACAGTGGAGAGGGCTGGAATTTAAAGTTCTGCCGTAGACTAAATATAATTCGCCTCTTCCTGACCACCACTACTTCTAGTCCCTCGAAGGTTGAAATTGAAGAAATTATCCCAAAACAATTGGACTGTACTGGGCGGGAAACTGAGTTTATAAAAGTATCAAAGCTTTATTTTTACACAAATATGGTTAAGTACATAGGGAACTAAATGCATTAGTGTGGCTATTACATACATATAATAAGTACCAAGAATTGCATATAGGAGGTATCTGGCTGGTTCTGTGCACAAAGATCTATGAACTGTGAAGGTAGAAGAAGCCAATGCATTTCGAATATTAAATTATTTTGCATTCTTTCTCAGGGGTATAGACATACAGAGTGTAACAATTCCCCATATGTATGACACAAGATATATTTGGAGCCGCTTTCATAAAAACATGGCACAATGAAGCTTGTTGCTGTTCTGGTAAAAGTAATCCCACGGTAGACATTAAGTAGGGGAGCTGAACGCCACAGCCACCACAGGCCCAACTCCCTAAGACTGCTAGGGCCACCTGACCACAGCTGCAAAACTGCCCACAGCTGCTCAACAGAAGGAGGAAGATTAAAGAATCCCCTCCAAAAGAGAGGTGATGTACTTAAAGGTGCTTCGTAGTAGAGATATGGCTATGGTAGTCTCCTCCTGGGCCTAAAGGGGCCAAACCACACAGTGTATTCAGACAGAGCCAGATGGTTCTCTGGAGAGGTTCCCAGTCCGAGTAGTCCTCATATATGCGATGCGGGAACCCTGTGAATCCACTCTGGGATCCCACATCGCATTCAAATCGCATGCAATTCACACTGCCATATGCGAATCGCTGGGGTGTCAATACAAGGTTAACATCATCACCAGATCAGTTTACATATCGCAGTGCGAACTGACAGTTCAGACATGAATCGGATTGCATTGATGTGAACCATCATGGGATATGATTCTGCTGCACACCCAAAAAAGGGTCCTGTGCATGTTCTGTCCGAATCAGATGTGAATTCAGCCATAAAATTTGTATGGCTGAATTTGCATTGCACAGACATCGCATGTGATTTCCAGAGCAGTGCGCTCCGAATCACAGACGATATCTGTCATCGCTATAGTGTGAACCGGGGCTGAAGGCTGATGTAGGCCACAGCTGTCTTTGTCCACCCAATTGCACCCTGCCAGGGAGACTTTGAAGGTAAGCAGACCAGAGTAAGAAAGCCAGCCAAACTAATTCTAGAATGGTGATTGGCAACTTCTGCTTCTTTGACGACCACATCCCCCCCCCCCCCCCCCCACAATTTTGAAGCAGTTTTTCACAGAGCATAAAAACAAGCTTTATATTTATATTTTAGAAGTTAACAAATATTTCCATAGAAAGTGTTGTGTTCATTCATTGGTTTTATATGAACTGCCCTGGAAAACTAGCTGAAAGAAAGGGTGTGCCCAGCATACAGCTGTAAAAAAAAAAAAAAAAAGGAGAGACTAAATAGTCCGGTCAAAGTTTTTCCCATATGAAACAAACCCATTCTGACTCATTGCCTGGGGTATTGCACTTCATTGCACTATGCTTTGCCAAATGTGCAGTCCAGTTTGGAAAAACAAAAAATAAACAAGACAAAATACTATGTATGGGTTATGTTTTTCCTTTTTATACAGCATACATAGTTTATTTTAAATTTCTTACTTTTTAGAGGTTTTAGCCCCCATTCACACTGGGGCGACGCTACTTCGCACCGCGACCTCGGAGGTCGCGGTGCGAGCAGCGCGCCGCTACCTCGGAGCGGCCGCCACGGACTTCGTAACATTGAAGTCTATGGCGGTCGCCTCCTGGTCGCCCCAAAGAAGCTCCGGACCCTTTTTCTGAGTCGGAGCGACTTGTGTCGCTCCTATCAGAACGGGTCCGCAGCTTCCCTATGGGAGGCGACCTGTGAGGCAACCAGGTCGCCTCACAGGTCGCCCCAGTGTGAACGGGGGCTTAGGGAGAAAATGCCATGGCTGACTGCAAGCAATGTCAGAGTAATGCTGGCCATACGCGCACAGAATTTCGGCTGAAAATGGTCGTTTTAGGAAAGATCGTTCGAAAATCGGGCCGTTAGTGAACACAAGTTTACCGACGATTTCAATCGTGTGCCCGGCTAATGTCGATGGATCCATAGCGAAAACTTTTAGCGTTTCTACAAAAGTTGTTACGTGTATGGTAAAATTGAAACAAAAATAATATTCTGACTCGTATTGTGCATGTTATGGAACGATCATTATGATCATGAAAACGATTATGTAAAAGAGTTTATTCTGTAAGTTAGTGGCCAATTCGCTTTCGACTGACGAACAATCATTCAGTCTGCAAACAGCCGAAATTCTGTGCGTGTATGGCCAGCATTAGTCTGTCCTAACAGAAATGACATGTGAGGGAATGAATGTCCTGACCCCAGGGGGGATACATGTGAGGGAATGAATGTCCTGACCCCAGGGGGGATACATGTGAGGGAATGAATGTCCTGACCCCAGGGGGGATACATGTGAGGGAATGAATGTCCTGACCCCAGGGGGGATACATGTGAGGGAATGAATGTCCTGACCCCGGGAGGGGGGGGGATACATGTGAGGGAATTAATGTCCTGACCCCAGGGGGGAAACATGTGAGGGAATGAATGTCCTGACCCCAGGGGGGACACATGTGAGGGAATGAATGTCCTGACCTCGGGGGGACACATGTGAGGGAATGAATGTCCTGACCCCAGGGGGGACACATGTGAGGGAATGAATGTCCTGACCCCGGGGGGTGGGGGGGACACATGTGAGGAATGAATGTCCTGACCCTGGGGGGTGGGAGGGACACGTGAGGAATGAATGTCCTGACCCCAGGGGGGGGGACACATGTGAGGGAATGAATGTCCTGACCCCGGGGGGGGGGGGACACATTTGAGGGAATGAATGTCCTGACCCCGGGGGGGACACATGTGAGGGAATGAACGCCCTGACCCCGGGGGGGACACATGTGAGGGAATGAACGCCCTGACCCCAGGGGGGATACATGTGAGGGAATGAATGCCCTGACACGGGGGGGGGACACATGTGAGGGAATGAACGCCCTGACCCCGGGGGGGACACATGTGAGGGAATGAACGCCCTGACCCCAGGGGGGATACATGTGAGGGAATGAATGCCCTGACACGGGGGGGACACATGTGAGGGAATGAATGCCCTGACCCCAGGGGGGATACATGTGAGGGAATGAATGCCCTGACACGGGGGGGACACATGTGAGGGAATGAATGCCCTGACCCCGGGGGGGGGGGATACATGTGAGGGAATGAATGCCCTGACCCCAGGGGGGATACATGTGAGGGAATGAATGCCCTGACACGGGGGGGACACATGTGAGGGAATGAATGCCCTGACCCCAGGGGGGATACATGTGAGGGAATGAATGCCCTGACACGGGGGGGACACATGTGAGGGAATGAATGCCCTGACCCCGGGGGGGGGGGGATACATGTGAGGGAATGAATGCCCTGACCCCAGGGGGGATACATGTGAGGGAATGAATGCCCTGACACGGGGGGGACACATGTGAGGGAATGAATGCCCTGACCCCGGGGGGGGGGATACATGTGAGGGAATGAATGCCCTGACCCCGGGGTGGGGACACATGTGAGGGAATAAATGTCCTGACCCCGGGGTCACATGTCACAGAGGACAGCCAGCGACGTGCCGGGCCACACACCCTTCAATGACCCTGGGGGGCACTCTGCAGTTCTCCCCACACTTCTCAGTACAAGGACAAGCAGGGGGAAGTCCCCCACCCTAGTTACAGGCACCCCTATACTAGTACCTGGAGCCGCGCTCTCATTCGGTGACAGGACGCTTTGCGGATTACAGACTAGAGCGCTGCACGCTGCAACTGGCCCCGCCCCCTCACAGGCCTACACATCAGGCGCACACAGCATCATGGGACTTGTAGTTTCTCTCTCCACCTCAGTCTGACTAATTGAAGGCGCTGACTAAGATTACCACAAACCTACGCCATGTGAGTGGAAGCTTTATCCTATCTGTGCCTAGGGAGGATGACTAATACGCGGAAGAGACAACAAATGAATACAGTGTAAAGAAATAATGCCAAAGGCATCAGGTTGATACTAAACGCCACCGTTTACTTTAGTTTTGTATTCATGAAGTCTTTGTAAATACACTTACATTGGAAACAGGCTGTTCTTCACGCTCCCGCTAAATAGCAATGCTGTGCAGTTCTTCCTCCTGGACGCGGGGGGCGCAGGGTGACTGGCTGAGAGGAGGAGCTTCCGGTCTCGGTGGTGGCTATTCCGGATACACGAGCAGCGCTGGAAACAGAAGAGTCGCAGGCTGCTTTGTTATTGCCGGTAGCGGTGTGATTAGACCTGTGTGCTGGGTAAGGGGGATTGTTCAGGGTGGAGGGCGCCTATAGGCGGGGGGAGTCTGTAGAGGAGCTGTCGGGGGTTTATGAAATGTAGCATTTTGTATTGGTGAGAACTCGTTAGCTTATTATTGTGCTGAATACTAATATTTCTTAGAATGAGACAAGACGTGTTCAGGTAGGTTATCTCTGCTAAATGGAGCCTGTGAGGAGCTCATGTAGGCTGCATTCACACTTTAGGGCCCATTCACACCAGGTAAGGTAGTACTGGGCATGGGCCCATTCACACCAGGTGAGGTAGTACTGGGCATGGGCCCATTCACACCAGGTGAGGTAGTACTGGGCATGGGCCCATTCACACCAGGTGAGGTAGTACTGGGCATGGGCCCATTCACACCAGGTGAGGTAGTACTGGGCATGGGCCCATTCACACCAGGTGAGGTAGTACTGGGCATGGGCCCATTCACACCAGGTGAGGTAGTACTGCGTTGGTTGGCTATTTCATTGCAGTCCCACTGCAAGAAATTCTGAAGTTTTGCCTTCTACCGGATTGGTTCACGCCACAGTTTTGCAAGCGAAAAAAAAAAGCATGCATGACTTCTTTTCCGCGCAGCGCCATGCAATCCACCGCTTCACATTGCAGCCAATAGAATTTAAAGCTTCACTGCATCTGAGTACCACAAACACTATTTAATTCATTTTTAATATTTAAACCAAACTCCCCATCCATCCATCCATGTCTCTCTCTGCTTTTATTTTGTTGAAAAATTACTTTGAAAAACAACCCCCCTACTATTTCTGGCCATGGCCATCTTGAGTAAGGGCAAATTCATTTATAATTTACTTCCTGGAATCAATCTGCCCTTAGCTCATTCATGCAACCAGGATTGTGTGCTTAGCTGAGAACCCCTCCCAAAGACTCCTGGAATGTATATATAATTTGCCTAGGCAAGAAACCATGATGCTAAAGGTGGCTCCTTATTCAAACTGCTTCTTGTTCAAATGGAGAAGTTAGCCTCCGTTTTACACAGATTCTTATTCATGTTGGGTCTTTATGCGTGATTATTTTCTATCTGAAAAGTTTATAACAAAATTGGGAAATTTGGCAACAATTCTATATCCCTAACTGCCATTTAATGGGGTAATTCAGAAAGAATACCTTTTTTTCGTTATGAAAACCATCTTGGTTCACCCAGATGTGACTTTTCATATAATTGGGCATCCCTCTATTAGTTAAAGTTATATTTAGCTTGAGCCAAGTGATGTAAATCGTAAAGTATGGCACCAAATGTGGCATCCTGCCATCTATGCATTTCATAAGAAATCAAGCTATTCCTATATGAAAACCATCTTCCCTTGCACAAATTCCACTTGTTTCATACTAATTGGGCATCCTTCTTTATAGAAAATTTCAATTTAGCCTGAGCCAAGTCATCTAAATCAGCCTTTTTCAACCAGGGTGCCATAGCACCTTGGTGTGCCTCCTGGGTTCTTCAGGGGTGCCTTGGCAAACTGGCAACAAATTGTCACAGGTTTTTATTTTGATAGAATTACAACTCTGGGCACTGGGCTGGTCAAGCCACTGGCACCCTGACAACCCTGGGCACTGTGCGAGTCAAGCCACTGGCACCCTGACAACCCTGGGCACTGTGCTGGTCAAGCCACTGGCACCCTGACAACCCTGGGCAATGTGCGGGTCAAGCCACTGGCACCCTGACAACCAGTGACATTACTGGTTGATAAGGAGAATGACAGGTGCTTGCACAGCATCCTTATTTACTCCTCCTCATCCCTTCTCCATCAGCACTGGGGTCACATTAGCAAATAGAAGAAGAGAAACTAAGGGAGAAGAGAAACCCTAGAATACTAGTCTGTACCAGTTTGCAATAGTGGAGGAATAAATCACTTCTAATGTTGGATGGCCCATGTGTATTGATGTTGCTGCGTTATGTAAAACTATCAGTTTATGGATTTTTTTTTTTTTTTTACATTTTAAATTGGGGTGCCTTGAGATTGTGCAGAATTGTTAAGGGTGCCACAACTGGAAAAAGGTTGAGAAACACTGATCTAAATCCATAAATTTTGGCACCCTGACAGCCATGGATTTTGCCAAGATGGTTTTCATGTAGGAGATGCATGGTTTCTTATTCAGAATTTAACATTGAAATGCATGGATGACAGGATGCCAAGTTTGGTGCTATATTTCATGATTTATATCACTTGGCTCAGACCAAATGTAACTTTTTTTTTTTTTTATATAGAAGGATGCCCAATGAATTCAAAAAAGTGGAATTTGGGTGGGCCAAGATGGCTTTTGTATAGGAATAGCTTGGCTTCTTATTATGAATTTCCCATTGAAATGCATGTATGACAGAGTGCCAAGTTTTGTGTCCTATTCCATGGTTTATATCACTTGGCTCAAGCTAAATTTAACTTTTCTATATAGAAGCCAATGAGTAACAGTGATTGTTGCTAGCAGCTATAGCAGCCACTAGTGATAATACCAAGTAAAATCCAGCAGGCTGGTTGTACCCAAGTTGATCGATGAATCAACTTGGTATTTCCAGCCTGAACACACACGGTTCAAATCTCGTCTTGTTTCTGCTGAACTGGCCGATTATTCAAACTGTCTTTGGCCAGCCTAACTCTAAACTTACCCACACCGCCATTCTAAATGCAATCTGTCTAACCCTGTTAAGAAAAGGTCGCTATACTTGCTGCTTCTGAAAGTGCTTTGGTCTCCAGTGGGGCCCTCTGTGTGCAGGAGAAAGCCGAAAATGACTGAGAAATGTCACTCGTATACTATACTTCATAACCGGGAAGTATAGCTATCTTTTCTTTTACCGGGTTAGATAGATTAGGTTTAGAGCTAGTTAGGTTTTGCTTGCAATTTAAAATGAAACTATAGGCAAAAGTTTCTTTTATTTTGGATAGAGTAAGGGAAGGTTATAACCTGTCAGATTTTTTTATTTTATTTTTTTGCCATCTTTGTCCCATTGAGTTGTTTTCCATAGTTGCATAGTCAAGTTGAAAAAAGACATAAGTCCATCTGGCTCAACCAATAAAAAAACCGTAAAGAAAACACAACCATACTATCCCATATACACAATTCTATACCCGCAGTTGATCCAGAGGAAGGTGAAAAACCCCAGCAAAACATGATCCAATTTGCTACAGCAGGGGAAAAAATTCCTTCCTGATCCTTCGAGAGGCAATCGGATATTCCCTGGATCAACTTTACCTATAAATATTAGCACCCATTTATAATCTGTACACCCAGGAAAGAATCCAGGCCTTTTTTAAAGCAATCTAGTGAGCTGGCCAGAACCACCTCTGGAGGGAGTCTATTCCACTTTTTCACAGCTCTTACTGTGAAGAAACCTTTCTGTATTTGGACACTAAATCTGTTTTCCTCTAGCTGTAAAGAGTGCCCCATTGTCCTCTGTGTTGACCTTACAGTGAATAACTCAACACCAAGGTCACTATATGGACCCCCTTCTCAAGAGGGAATAAATTCAGGTCCTCTAATCTTTCCTCCAAACTGAGCTCCTTCATGCTTCTTATCAGTTTGGTTGCCCTTCTCTGCACTTTCTCCAGTTCCCATATATCCTTTTTGAGAACTGGTGCCCAAAACTGAACTGCATATTCCAGATGAGGTCTTGTCAATAATTTGTACAGGGACAAAATATCTCTCTGGAGTCCATGCCTCTGTTAATACAAGAAAGGACTTTGCTTGCTTTGGAAACCGCAGCTTGGCATTGCATGCTATTAAGTTTAGGATCTTAATAATGAACTGTTAAGGCCCTTTTCACACTTGTGCAACTTGTCTTGCAACTTGGGACTGCAAAGTCAAACAACGAGTCGTACTCCATGATTTCTAATGAGTACCATTCATATCTGTGTGACATCAAGTCACAATGACTTTAAAGTAGTCCCTGCACTACATTGGTCCAACTTTGATGTGTTTTGAGGCCCATAGACCTCCAGGAATACGCAGGCATTGCTTCAAGTACTGTCAAAATCGCAGAAAAAAATCTGAAACCATCTAAACTGAAGCTAAAGCTGGCGATAAGTCTTAAAGCGGAACTAAATGCTGCAAACTTGTTCCCTCATCAGTGCTGACTTTCTTGTTTGGTCTTCTTCATGGTTCAGCTTCTTCCTGCTTCATTGGCAGGCCTAGGATTAGATTCATCTACAGTGAATGGTAGGTTTTCAGCTTTTATACAGTAAATGTACCCCTATAGCGTGTCTCTTCTGCAATTTAAGAAAAAACCCTCCTGATTAACCTTCCATGCTTAGGTGATTCTAAAACCATTTGGTTGGGAATAGTTAGAACCTTTGTCAGGTTTTTATTGTCTGTGTCACTACTGAGAACATTCACCTTCTCTGTTCTGGTGACCATGTAACGTTTTTAATTGTCACCAGGTGTTTTGTCTTGGGGAAGGAGAAGAAAAATCTCAATGGGTCACAGTAAAGAGGAAAAAAAAACTGACGCGTTTTGAGAGCTAGGCATAAAGACAAAATAATGCAGCATAATATTTGTTAACCACTTGCCGACCGCCGCCCGACTATATACGGCGGCGGTCAGCCCCTCCCAGGCAAAGTGGCGTACCGGTACATCACTAGCCTGGGAGCGAATAGGGGGCGAGCGCGCGCTGCCGGAGGCGCGCTCCCGCCCCCGCTCGTACCCGAAGAAGCCGGCGCGTGTGACCGGCAGACCCGATGTCCGCCGGTCCCTCTCGATTGTCAGGTAGAGAGGGAGAAAGGCAGGCGGCTTATGTAAACAAAGCCGCCTGTCACTCTCCCCTGTGTAAAAGCACTTATCACTCGGTCCTGCTATGTAGGACCGTTGATCTCTGCTTTTACACAAACTGCCACATCCAATGACAGTAAGGGACACACTTAACCCCTCCCTCTCCAATAAAGTTAACCCCTTCCCTCCCAGTGTCATTTTTACAGTAACAGTGCATATGTATAGCACTGATTACTGCAGTAATGTCACTGGTAACCCCAATAGTGTTAAAAATGTCAGTCAAGGGTCCGATCTGTCCGCCGCAATGTTGCAGTCCCGAAAAAAAAAATCGATCGCCGCCATTACTCGTTAAAAACAATAAAAATGACAAAAATCTTTCCCTTAGTTAGTGAACGCAATACCTTTTGCGCAAACCAATGAAAATACGCTTTTTTTTTTTTTTTTTTTTACCTAACATATGTAGCAGAAAACAAACTGGCCTAAAATGTAAAAAAATTTTGATTTTTACTTTTTTTTTTTTTTTGGGGGGGGAATTTCATATAAAAAAAATGTGAAAAATATTGTTATTTTTGCAAAATTGTCGCTCCTTTTTTTTTGTTTATAGCGCGTGATCAAAAAATCGCATCAAATACCACCAAAAGAAAGCTCTGTTTGTGGGAAAAAAAGGATGTCAAATTCATTTGGGTACAGCATCGCACGACCGCACAATTGTCCGTTAAAGTGACACAGTGTCGAATCGTGAAATAGGCCCTGGTCAGGAAGGGGGTAAAATCTTCCGGGGCTTAAGTGGTTAATATGGTATAGCCCTTGTGCAGCAGTGCTCAGCAGTGCGAGAGGGAGAAGCAGCATAAAGAGAAGTTGTATTGCAGTGCTGATATGCTAACAAGGGACATGCTAATATGGACAGAGCAGAGTGACAGATGCTAATGCTTCTGTTTTCTTTTGACTGTCCAGTCACAGACCGGAGCAGAGACCAGACCTGTAAGTGTTATCCAGCTGTAGCCAAAAACGGTTGGGTTTTTCAGGTTTTTTTTTTTTTTTTTATTTGCCCTGCCACACAGCGCTGTACTTTTTGTGAGGGCTGTGTAAATCTCAGAATACAAACCACTTGACTATTGAAACGGTTCCCAATCATAGGCAGTGTGTGTATGTACAGCGGCGGACCGGGATATGCCCCCCTGCCTCTGATTTGCGGTGTGCAGTGAGAGCTTCCTGGCTCAGGTGGGTTGGGACTACAATTCAAACACACCTGAGCCCAGGTCGAGTGTGAAAGGGGCCTTAAGCAGCAAGGGGATGAATATGAACTGTTGGTGAGGGAATGTAGGAGAGATGTAACGAGCAGAAAGAAGGGGAAGTGGGACTTTGAATGAGTGTAGCTGGACATGTGATATTTTAAATGAGTATAAATAGCCTGTAGGATCCCAAATAATGGGAATCTGTTGGCATGGCAATGGGAAATTAAATAAGTACTTGATTCTAAAGAGCATGGCGGATTTAAGTCTCGATAAGAATATTCATACAATGGGTATATGACCAGATATATGTAATAGCAAATCTAGAATTAGTATTTATAAATAACATATTTATTTATTGTGACAACGAAAATTATTTTCTTTCCATGGGTACACAGTCTTTAAAACATATAGAATTTGTTAAACAAAATTAAATATAACCCAGAAAATGGGGACCCGTAGGACGTTGACACAATTAATCATTCAATTGAGCAATCAAAGTCTAGAATAGGATATATACAAACACATATATCAAAACTTATACACAAAATATATAATTCAAGGTAAGTACATCAATATTGAATCCATAAAAATATTATATAAAAACAGATTAAATATAGGACTGAATTCTTAGTAAGTATATAGATTTTGTTTGGAGAATAACGGAGATTTGGATGAATTTTGCTGATTAAGATACTTGTAGGCTCGACGCGTTTCGTGGATCTACGTCCACTCATCAGGAGCATAGGAGATATATATATATATTGGTTGTGTGTCTGAAAGAATGGATATATATTATATCAGAGTATTAGTATAAATAAAAAAAAAAAAAAAAAAAAGGAATCCATTAAAAAATAGCATGGAGTGAACACTACCTTGGGTGGTGTTATACTTCCAGAGCAATCCGCTTACAGAGGAGGTCTGAGGCTGAGCCAGGAAAAGTCTGACCCGGGGCTGAGGCATGGACAACATCCGATGAAATGGGAAAAGCAGCAGGAGTGTTTAGACCCGAGATGGAGATAGGAGAACATAGAATTGATATGTGGATTTTTCTCGCAACAGAGATTGACCTAATAGATGCTTCAAAGTCAGGAAAATCTGAAATCATATATATTAGATACACTGTATTAACTACATATTAATTGTAAGCTTTCTTATCAGAAAAGAGACTGATGTTCGTGAAGAAACAAATATTTACCAGATAGATAAAAATCTGTTCAGGAATAAGACCAAAGAAACAGACCAGCTAAAAAGATCTCTGTTATGAGGTAAAAAGAAAAGAAGTGGAACAACAAAGTGAATAATCGGGAAGCGAGCCAGTGTAAAGAGGGTGTCAGAAGGAATAGTAATCTTAAAGGTAGGGAATACCAGCAAGGAAGAGTAATTTTATGTGCAGAAATTGCAGAGGATATAAGTAAAAGGTGAAAGATAAGATAAGGTCAAATTGAAAGACCACCGTAGAGAACATGTCATAGACAAAATACATGAATAAAATTGTGGTGTAGGCAATTAATGAGCCAGATAACCCACAGCTGTGATAATCGCCGGAATGTGATGTGGAGGAAAAATAAGGTGAAAAATAAAAATGAGTGGAAGAAGATATTATTATACATGGGAGTTTGGAAAGTAAAGGTGAATAGTCCCAAAGAACACAAAAGAAATTATGTGTATTTGAATGAAGAAATAGAGTGAGGTGCTATGAATGACATATGCAAAGAGTAACCGAAGTCCAGTGTAGAGAAAAATGAGTATTAGAACTGAAGGTGAATGTAGAGATTCTAATAAAGCACAAAGATGTCCTAACTATATATTCAATCATGCAAAAGCAACAGAAACGGTTCATGCAAAAAGGATACCAATTATATAGGCAGATAGTGGGTTTAGTTACCGCAAAAAGGATCTATACACAAATAGCCAAAGTCCAGTGTAGAGATAGGAGATAAAATGATGCACAGCCTGCAGGTCCCAGAGCATGGATGTGATCCACGCCAGCGCCATGTTAGAGTCAGATATATGGGCGGAACAGAGACCTCCCACATCCGGTCAGAAGACTGGATGTAGGTCGGACAAAGCCGCCTCCGAACGCAGATTGAAAATCAGCGACCATGGCAATTCCCCAATTTTTGCCCCACTAGACTTTCTGGGTGGAAGACACCCGAAGCGTAGGTCTGTCACACATGTTTTTCTACATATTTTTCTGCCGATCAATATATAGTATACTTAAATTAATTTCTTATATCATTATTTCCCCGTTATTTGCCCAACTTTCCCCTTGATTTTAAGTTTTTCCAAAATCTTTTTTTGACTGAATACATTTTTCTACTCAGATGAGGAGTCCATGGTTGCTGAGCCTGGACTTTCTGCGCCCGGGGCTGCGATGGTATACGTAGCCGCCACTCCCCCCGGTCTGCCTCTGTGTTTACATCCAGGCGGGTGGCGGGGCTGTGCTCCGACCATCGGCGCCATGGACAGCGGGCGAGCTGCGCTGCATCTATTTGTTGCCGCGTTGCCATGGTCGCTGATTTTCAATCTGCGTTCGGAGGCGGCTTTGTCCGACCTACATCCGGTCTTCTGACCGGATGTGGGAGGTCTCTGTTCCGCCCATATATCCGACGCTAACATGGCGCTGGCGTGGATCACATCCATGCTCTGGGACCTGCAGGCTGTGCATGATTTTATCTCCTATCTCTACACTGGACTTTGGCTATTTGTGTATAGATCCTTTTTGCGGTAACTAAACCCACTATCTGCCTATATAATTGGGATAATATAATATCTTCTTCCACTCATTTTTATTTTTCACCTTATTTTTCCTCCACATCACATTCCGGCGATTATCACAGCTGTGGGTTATCTGGCTCATTAATTGCCTACACCACAATTTTATTCATGTATTTTGTCTATGACATGTTCTCTACGGTGGTCTTTCAATTTGACCTTATCTTATCTTTCACCTTTTACTTATATCCTCTGCAATTTCTGCACATAAAATTACTCTTCCTTGCTGGTATTCCCTACCTTTAAGATTACTATTCCTTCTGACCACTTCTTTTGGGCACCCTCTTTACACTGGCTCGCTTCCCGATTATTCACTTTGTTGTTCCACTTCTTTTCTTTTTACCTCATAACAGAGATCTTTTTAGCTGGTCTGTTTCTTTGGTCTTATTCCTGAACAGATTTTTTTCTATCTGGTAAATATTTGTTTCTTCACGAACATCAGTCTCTTTTCTGATAAGAAAGCTTACAATTAATATGTAGTTAATACAGTGTATTTAATATATATGATTTCAGATTTTCCTGACTTTGAAGCATCTATTAGGTCAATCTCTGTTGCGAGAAAAATCCACATATCAATTCTATGTTCTCCTATCTCCATCTCGGGTCTAAACACTCCTGCTGCTTTTCCCATTTCATCGGATGTTGTCCATGCCTCAGCCCCGGGTCAGACTTTTCCTGGCTCAGCCTCAGACCTCCTCTGTAAGCGGATTGCTCTGGAAGTATAACACCACCCAAGGTAGTGTTCACTCCATGCTATTTTTTAATGATTCCTTTTTTTTTTTTTTTTTTTTTATTTATACTAATACTCTGATATAATATATATCCATTCTTTCAGACACACAACCAATATATATATCTCCTATGCTCCTGATGAGTGGACGTAGATCCACGAAACGCGTCGAGCCTACAAGTATCTTAATCAGCAAAATTCATCCAAACCTCCGTTATTCTCCAAACAAAATCTATATACTTACTAAGAATTCAGTCCTATATTTAATCTGTTTTTATATAATATTTTTATGGATTCAATATTGATGTACTAACCTTGAATTATATATTTCGTGTATAAGTTTTGATATATGTGTTTGTATATATCCTATTCTAGACTTTGATTGCTCAATTGAATGATTAATTGTGTCAACGTCCTACAGGTCCCCATTTTCTGGGTTATATTTAATTTTGTTTAACAAATTCTATAGGTTTTAAAGACTCTGTACCCATGGAAGGAAAATAATTTTCATTGTCACAATAAATAAATATGTTATTTATAAATACTAATTCTAGATTTGCTATTACATATATCTGGTCATATACCCATTGTATGAATATTCTTATCGAGACTTAAATCCGCCATGCTCCTTTAGAATCAAGTACTTATTTAATTTCCCATTGCCATGCCAACAGATTCCCATTATTTGGGATCCTACAGGCTATTTATACTCATTTAAAATATCACATGTCCAGCTACACTCATTCAAAGTCCCACTTCCCCTTCTTTCTGCTCAATACCACTAGGGATGGAGACAGCTGGACATTTTTTCAATGACTTTTTGTGGCAGATCTATTCCCCAATTTTTGCCCCCCTAGGAGAGATGTAACCTGCCAAAACAAATCTACTTTATTTAGTTATGCCAAGCAAAATATTCTACACTGCTCAAAAAAATTAAAGAAGCACATTGAAAACACATCAAATCTCAATGGGGAAAAATATCATGCTGGATATCTATACTGACATGGACTAGGTAATGTGTTCGGAACGAAAGGATGACATATTGTTTGAAGGAAGTAAATTATTAACCTACAGAGGGCTGAATTCAAAGACAGCCCAAAAATCAAAGTGAAAAAAATTATGCAGAACGCTAGTCCATTTTGCTGAAATTTCATTGCAGCAACTCAAAATGGTACTCAATATTTTGTATGGCCCCTGCGTGCTTGTATGCATGCCTAACGACGTCAGGGCATGCTCCTATTGCGACACTGGCTTGTGTCCTAGGGTATTACCTTCTAGATCTAGACCAAGGCATCACTGAGTTCCTGAACAGACTGACGTGCAACCTGGGGGCGTCGGATGGACAGAAACCTAATGTCCCAGAGATGTTCTTTTAGATTTAGGTCAGGCAAGTGTGGGGGCCATTCAATGGCATCGATTCCTTCATCCTCCAGGAACTGGCTGCATACTCTTGCCACATGAGGCCTGCCATTGTGCACCAGGAGGAACCCAGGACCCACTGCACCAGAATAAGGTCTGACAATGGGTCCAAGGATTTCATCCCAATACCAAATGACAGCCAGGGTGCCATTATCTATCCTGTAGAGGTCTGTGGGTCCCTCCATGCATATGCCTCCCCAGACCATCACTGACCGTCCACCAAACCGGTCATGCTGAATGATGTTACAGGCATCAAAACTTTCTCCACGGCTTCTCCAGACCCTTTCACGGCTGTTACATGTGCTCAGGGTGAACCTTCTCTCATCTGTGAAAAACACAGGGTGCCAGTGGCGGGCCTGCCAATTCTGGTGTTCAATGGAAAATGCTAATTGAGTTTCACAGTACCAGGCAGTGAGCACAGGGCCCACTAGAGAATGTCAGGCCACCCTCAAGAAGTCTTTGATTGTTTGGTCAGAGACATTCACACCAGTGGCCTGCTGTAATTTTGTAGGACTCTGGCAGTGCTCACCCTGTTCCTCCTTGCACAAAGGAGCAGATACCGGTCCTGCTGATGGGTTAAGGACCTTCTACAGCCCTGTCCAGCTCTCCTAGAGTTACTGCCTGTCTCCTGGAATCTCCTCCATGCTCCTGAGACTATACTGGGGGACACAGCAAACCTTCTGGCAATGGCATGTAGTGATGTGCCATCCTGGAGGAGTTGGACTGTCTGTGCAACATCTATAGAGTCCAGGTATCGCCTCATGCTACCAGTAGTGACACTGACTCTAGCCAAAATGCAAAACTAGTGAAAAACAGTCAGAAAAGATGAGTAGGGAAAAAAGTCAGTGGCCTCCATCTGTAAAACCATTCCTGTTTCGGAGGTCTTTTTATTGTTGCCCATCTAGTGCACCTGTTCATTTCATTAACACTAAAGCAGCTGAAACTGATTAACAATCCCCTCTGCTACTTAACTGACCAGATCAATATCCTAGGAGTTTACTTGACTTGATGCTATGCTCTGATTAAAAAGTGTTCCTTTAATTTTTTTGAGCAGTGTA
This sequence comes from Pelophylax lessonae, assembly GCF_965119305.1. Classification (NCBI taxonomy): domain Eukaryota; kingdom Metazoa; phylum Chordata; class Amphibia; order Anura; family Ranidae; genus Pelophylax; species Pelophylax lessonae. The sequence goes on along the minus strand of NC_138772.1, from coordinate 379,175,097 downwards.
AAAAAAAAAAAAAAAAAAAACTAGCCATATTTTAGTGGTTTGTTAAAAAATGATTTTTATCTCGCGCATGCAGACATGCAATTTTTAAGGGGGCCACTGGCAGCAGGGTGGACGTAGGTAAGTATGATTATGTACACAGTATTGCCATTTTCTGGCAGGTGGGAGGAAAGACCACTTTAATTATGTTGAAGTTATTATTACTGCCTCAGGATACTGTTAGGCTCGGTTTCCACTAGTGCGGCTACGAAGTCGTGCTACTTCTAGCACGACTTCGTAGCGAAAGTAAACTGCGGCTTCAGTGAGACTTGTCCCTCATATATAGAGGGAAGTCGCATCAAAGACGGCTCAAAAGTAGTGCACGAACTACTTTTGAAGTCGCCGCAACTGAAGCCGCGGCAGTGGAAACGGGCCCCATTGAAAACAATGGGTTTTGACTTGCGGTGCGACTTGACATGTGTCAAGTCGCACCGCAAGTCGCACTAGTGGAAACCGAGCCTAATGGTGGTAATCTTTTTGAAATAGTAAGTCCATTAAAAACATGGTTTGTTTATTTATTTTTTTCCTTTTGTTTATACTTAAAAAATGTTTTCATTGCAGGAAGAAGTAGAATATTTCTGGGGAGATAAGACATGCAGAGTACATCAATCCATATGGAATAACAGTAGCTAAGAAAGACACCATCCTTTACAATGGACGGAACACATCAAAGCTCTGAAATCGTATGTCTTTTATTTACATAATTTTGTATAACTTTTAACCATGGATGAAACCTACCTTTTTTTTTTTTTACTATTATTTTTTTTAAATTATGAATTACCAGGTCCTTACTGTTATGGGAAAGCCTTCCTTATTTCTAATGCTGTGACAGTGAGGGTTCTGCTGTAAGCTGATCTTCTACTTTTACTGTCTGTATTGTTCAGCTACTCTTACTAGTAAAATATGTTCATACCTAAAACCCAAACTCCAGGAATTTTTTGCTATGTACACTTTCAGATGTCTGTGTTAGGTATTAGTGTAGTTATTTTCCTAGTGTTTGTATGCCTTACCATGTAACGATGGGCTCACGTGTTGTGGCTGCGGTTTGTAGTGACATGGCTGTTCAATTCTCCCTACGTCCATGTATTTGTTCACCTAGGCCTGTCCATGTTTCCCAGAGGCACAAGACAAATTCCTGTTCTGGGTCACAGTCTCCTAAAACATGCGTTGCCATCCTCTCCCTTAACAAATGTAGGAGGGCTAATGTGATTAAAACACATCTTTTCTATGTCTAATTGCCATTTAGCTCTTGCCTGCACCATTGCTAGAATGAGAGACACAGGGTTTGTGGTGTGTGTGTATGTATGTATGTATGTGTATCTCTATCTCCTCTATCATCTCTATCTCTATCTCCTCTATCATCTCTATCTCTATCTCCTCTATCTCATTACAGACAGAGATCATGTATTAACCTGTGCAGTACCATGCCGCATGTCTCATGTTTGAACAAAACAGAAACTTCTGACACCATATTGTGAAGATTTACTCTACTATAGGCTGTGCATACAGGCCAATGAAACTACAATGTCAGTGCACATCTTTGCGCAGGTGAAAAACGCAAGGTGCAGGTCGGTAACTTTAACTGCGCATATATATATATATATATATATATATATATATATATATATATATATATATATATATATATATATATATATATATATATATATATATTCACAGGTGTGAATACCTTTTATAATGTATAGGCTTAAAGGTTATAGTACTGTGTAGGGCTGAACGATAGTCGATGTGATATCGACTATCGTTCTGCAGGCATCAGGGAGGCACGGGCCACGATATTCAGGCATTGGGGAGAAGTCGGGACTCGGGGGGAGGAGGAGGACTTACAGTGACTGCGTCCGTCCCACACTTCCCTCCCAGCTCTGCCTCTAGTATCCAGCCGACCATTACTCCGCCCATTGTCTCTCCTGGCTGCATCGGGGGCGTGATCAGGCTGTAATGTTTTTCAATGGAGAGACAATGGGCGGAGTAATAGTCGGCTGTTGACTAAGAGGGAGGGCTGGAGTATGGGGCGGATTGCATGGCGGCGGAACAGTGTTTGCAGCAGGAGAGGGGAGAGACGTCCGGAGCATGGCGGAGGAGCACTGCGGGACAAAGGCTGCTACCGACAGCCCGCTTCCTCTACACTCTGGCTCCGACAGAAGGCTCAGGCGGGAGAAGTTCTAGGAGTGTGGTGGATCCCCTGGCAGAAAGCTGAGCTCTGCTAACTGATCCCTCCTCCGGAGACTGGAGAAATATCGCGGTATATATCGTTAAAAACGAAATATCGCAATATACTTTTTTCCCCAATATCGTGCAGCCCTAGTACTGTGTAATAAGCACACATTTGCAAATGCGTCTTTTCAAAGACCCTGCAAGTACAGAAATATACCTGTTGACCTGCCAGAAATGCACTCAGTTACTGCATCCTCCCGCGGGCTGCCAACACACACCATTTTTGTGGTCTGAGTGCTGTCTTTTTTGCCCATTTGTTTTTTCAAAATCCTCAGACCTTACCCCTTTCCTTTTCACCACATCATAAAGTTTTTAATTCTTTTTTTAGTCCCAATTTGAGACGGGTTGGTGGTACACAAGTCTATCGATAGACTTGTTTATAATTGGCTAGCTCATACGTGGATGAAAGTATGGCTGACTTAATTGGACTCCTAGCAGTAACACAGGGCAACTCTGACATTGTCAAGATTAGCAAGTATTCTTTGTGCATTTATGGAACTGATATTATAAAGCCCTTTCAATAGTATGTTTAACGGAGCAAATAAGAGGTTTCTTGTCTGGGTTTTATTTCACCAGGTCATTCATGATAGTGGAAGGTCCTTCCTCCTGCACAGAACACTAATCACATTATCACATGTGAGAGCTGTACTGTGCATCCAAGTCAGAGTGATTATACACTAGAAGGCATGTGTCCATAATCTTTATTTCTGCTTGGCAAGGCACTGGACCACTTGCCGACCAGCCTATAGTAAAAATATATCATTACTTTAATGTTAAATACTGGGGTTATGACAGCAGCTTACTATGGGTGATTCTGTGTAAGATAAAATTGGCCCCGCAGGCGGATTTCCTCTGCTTACTGAAGCCATTGGTGAAACCCAGGAGCGATCCGATGTGGCCGTTAGCAAGGTATGGAGACAAGTGAGGGCAAGATGGCCCCCATTCGTTTCCGTGGCCTTGGAGGACCAGAGTGACCCATGACATCACTTCCTGTTCTCAGCCCACAGTAAAATATTTTTAATTTTTTTTGTTAGAGGAAAAGCTCACCCTCCCCCTTGAAAGGTAAATGAAGCACTTTTTTACTCCAGATCTCTCAATGAAGAGGACCGGTCGTCCTTCCTTTTGTAAAAGAAAAAAACATGTTTACATTCCTTGTAATAGGAATAAAAGTTGATTTAAAAAAAATTAAAATAAGGGGGTCAGTGTAAAAATAAGTAAAAAAGCAGAAGTGCATGCATACGTACGTTGAGCACGTATATGTAAACTGTGTTCAAACCACACGTAGGTATCTCAGCAATCAGTTAAATTGAGAGCAATAATTTTAGGGAAAGACCTCCTCTGTAACTCTACACAGGTAACCTGTAAAAATATTTTAAAGGGTCGCCTATGGAGATTTTTAAGTATCGTAGTTTGTCGCCATTCCATGAGTGTGCTTTTTTTTTGGGTATCTGTTTAATTGATGTAACATCACCTTTCACATTATACAAAAATATTGGGCTAACTTTATAGTGCCTTTTGAAATGCTCACAGATCTTTTGCACGTTATATGGAGGGATTGTACTGTCTAGATCAGTGTTTCTCAGCCTTTTTACCCTGAAGGGAACCCCTGGCAAAAAGTTTTGTATCTTGGGGAACCCCTACATTTTTTTTTCAGGTCAACAGCTCACGGAACATTGGATCTGGTCCGTGAGCTGTAGAAATGGAATTAAATAATAGTATCAATGTTGTGGTGTGAACAGGGCACACAGAAATCCAATTGTTTTCTTTGTCCTTGCCAAGACCTACGTTAGAACAAGCCCAAAATTTTCTGTGCAAGTCAAATCTGCACATATTCTTTTTTTTTTTTTTTTTTTTTTTTTTTTTTTTTTTCCAAATATAACTTTTATTTTAGAACACAAAAAGGCATACAACGAAGCAAAAACGATCATAAAAACTCAGGCAATCATAAAAAAGTAACTCAAATCAACACTACCCCCTCCATGGACCCACGCAAGAGGGTCTCATTAAATTTATATACCTTCCCACAACATGTAATCAAGGCTGGCAGTAAAATAGGCCCTCAGATTGCCCGACCATTCCGTATTTGCCCCACTTTTATTAGAACAAGACAAAGAAAAAAAAAAAGGGGGGGGGGGGAGAGAAGGAATAGAGGGAAAAAGAAAAAGGCCACAAAGTCGTCCCTGACTGAGGAGACCACCCCCCCATCTCCATTCATGAATGCAACAGGGCAATACCCTCATCAGACGAAATAAAAGTGTTCCAAAGCTCCCAGGTCTCATGGTATAGCTCCCGCTTACAATGTGATGTCAGCACCAAGTCCTCTATCTTATTGATAGCCTCTACCCTCTGTAGCCAGTCCTTTACCGTAGGGGGGACAAGGATTTTTCCACAGCGCGGGGATACATGCCTTCGCTGCATTAATTAAATGACGCACCACCAATTTCTCATATCGCTGTGTGGGTATGTCTGATAAGTGGAGCAAAAAAAGGGTCAGATCCTCCTGGATAGAATATTCCGTAAATTTTTGAACAATAGGTCTAACCTCAGACTTATATACTGAAAGTTTCGGGCAAGACCAAAAAATATGGAGTAATGTTGCATCCCCCCCCCCACAACGCCAGCAATTCGCCGATGCGTTTGGAAAGATCCTATGAAGTTTATGAGGTGTATAATACCACCTGGTCAATACCTTAAAGTTGGTCTCTTGGATTTTGGTGCAAATAGTCGATTTAAAGGAAAACAAAACAATATTCTGTATTTGCGATGGTGTGAAGGTGCGGTGTAGGTCAGATGCCCATTTAGTCAAACGCGGCAAAGGAGGACTATCCAACGGAATCGTTGGTAAACTGTATAATAAAGAAATAAAGAAAGCGTATGTGGCAGAGCCCCCTCTTTCAGGCAGTATTCTTCAAATTTAGTCAAACCACGTGCGAAGTCTGCAGGATTCGGTAGAGTATGTAGAAAGTGATGGAGTTGCAAGGCAGACCAGAAAGTAAGCCAGAAATAGCCGTCCGCGGTCGTCAAAGTCGTCAAAGTCTCCAATGTCCGATACCAGAAGCTGGACGACCCGAGTGTATCCGGATGCGCCCATCGTCACCAAATCTGGTGACGAAAGACCCGGCATGAACCGCGGATTTCCGATCACGGAAAATAATGGAGAGCAAGGGGGAGAAAGAGTACCGCGTGATAGCCTGATGGCATGTTTGCAGCGTGGTACCCACAAGGGGGTGAAGACGCAATTGCTATGGCAAGTCTGGGTAGCACCAAAGTGCTCCCCTAAGAGGAATATTCGTCTGTGCTTGTTCTATACTGATCCACAGTTTAGATGCCTGATGTCGGCACCAATCAACCACTCTACTCAGATGAGCTGCCTGGAAATACTTCTGTATATCCGGGAGAGCTAAGCCACCACATGGTTTTGGCCGGGAACAATTGCGTCCGCGTAAGGCGAGGTCTTTTCTGTGCCCAAACAAATTTAGTGAAAAGGGAATGAATCAAATGGGCAGGCAGCCGAACCGGAAAAACCCTCATCAAATAAATGTGTTTGGGCAATATACTCATCTTTATCAGGTTACATCTGCCAAACCATGAGTAGAGACCCGTATGCCACTTATCCAAGAGGGTACGTGTCTCCCCGATCAGGGGGGGAAAATTCAGATCATAGACCCTAGATAAACATGGAATAAAGGTACCAAGATAGCGTAAAGCCCTATCGGTCCATCGGAAGCCAAAGCTTGTTTGTAGAGTATGTAGGAGAGGCGGGCGAACTCCCATCGCCTCCGATTTACTAAAATTAATTTTAAAGTTCGAAAGGGATCCGTACCTGGTCAGTTCCCATAGTAAATTCGGAAGGGAGACAGTCGGGTTCGTCAACGCAAACATAAGGATCATCAGCGTAGGCGGATATCTTATAATGACTTTCACCAACCTTCAATCCCTGGATATCTGAGTTCTGGCGTATAGTTCAAAGGAAGGGTTCCAACGAAAGGGCAATTAAAAGGGGGGACAAAGGGCAGCCCTGTCTCGTACCATTGATGGGAAGAGGATCGGATAGAAGACCGTTCACCTTGACCTGTGCGGTGGGATTTGAGTATATACTAGTGATCCAGCGCAGCATATTACTTCCCAAGCCTATATATTTAAGGACCGTAAACATGAAACGCCAATTCACCCTATCAAAGGCTTTTTCCGCGTCAGTATTAATGAAAACATTCGGTATTCGGGAGGTATTAGCCACGTGGATCAAGTTTAGGACTTTAGTGGTGTTGTCCCTAGCCTCTCGGCTAGGAACAAAGCCCACCTGGTCAAGGTGGACAAGGTCAAGAAGATGTGGGGCTAATCGATTGGCCAATATTTTCGTAAATTTTTTTTTCAAATCAATATTCCGAAAAGAAATGGGCCTGTAGCTTCCACAAGATGTAGGGTCCTTTCCTTCTTTCAGGATAACAGTAATATGCGCTGCTAAGGTGTCTCTAAGCATGTTGGCCCCTTCCTTCGCAGAGTTATAGAGTCTGACCAGGTACGGACCCAGGGTAGAAAGAAAAACTTGAAAATATTGGAGCGTAAAGCCATCCGGTCCGGGGGGCCTTCTTCAGCTTCATGGCACCTATTGTCTGTTGAACCTCTGCCAGAGTAATCGCTTCATCTATCTGCTCTCTTATCTCAGTAGAGAGTGTAGGAAGACGGGACGTTACAAGATAATCCTCCATTACCGGGATAGGGGTGGTGGCATCTGTTAGTGAATACAATGAGGAATAGAATCGGCCAAACTCCCCCACAATCTGTTTGGGGGGACAGCTTATGGCCTTGCATTGAAACAATATTAGGGACATAGGTTGAACGTTTCTGGTCTCTCACGGAGTGTGCAAGTAGTTTCCCACATTTATCTCCGTATTCATAGCCCCCGCCTCGACTCCTCTGTATAGCTGCTTTAGCTCTAAACAGAAGGAGATCAGCTATTTGTTGACGTGTTCGTATAAGCTCAGTCTCCAGAGCTGGCGACGTAGCGTGTTTATGTTGAGATTCAAGGTGACGAAGCATACTGCACATATTTTCAATCAAGTTTGTTTTTTTGCACATATGCTGTGATCAAAGCTTTGTTGAACTTGAACAAAACTGGCAAATATCGAGAGTCCTTTATAAAGCAGCAGACTACAGGAACAGTTGGGCCTTGTACACAGCATATATGCATAAGAAGTGATGGAAAATGTTTGACCTGCACAGAATACTTTAGTCTTGTTCATACCATGTGCAGACATGCTTTTCCTAACATAGGTCTCTGCAAGGACATAAAGAAAACATCTGATTTCTGTGTGCCCGGTTCACACGACCATGTTGGTGTCATTTGTGTTTTTTTTTTTTTTCTCTGCAGACAAATGCATACATGTTGCATATTTCTGAGCAGAAAAAAATATGCACTTGATACAAATGTTTTCAATGCACACTGTCAGCGGGTACAGTCAATGTGCATTGATACCTTGTGCCTCCTCTAATTTCAGCTCCTTTGAACTCAGTGGGTGGTGCCAGGAGGAGTGCTGAGAATGGGAGCACGTGGCTGAATGTTGTAGTAGGTGAGATCCTGTGTATGGTAGCAGGTGAATGCATACTGCAGAGGGGGGAGCAGAGTGGGGGGGCACGCAGCTGGATCAGGCTGAATGTAGCAGGAGGTGAGATTATAATAGTATTATGTATAATTATTGCATAGTATAAAAGCTAATCTAATCTCCCCTGCTGCTACATTCAGCCTGATCCTGCTGTGTTCCTGTTCTCTGCAATTTGAATTCAGTACTGCTATACACAGGATGTCCCCTCCTGTTATGGTCTGCATTCACCCCTTCTGTACACCAGGAACTCCCCTTTCGATTAAACCATGTGCTTTTTTTTTTTCTTTGCTCCCCCACCTCCATAGTCATGGCTCCCGCTCTGTGCTCCCCGCCTCCCATAGTCTTCATTCACGGCTCCCGCTCTGTGCTTCTCGCCTCCATAGACTTCATTCACGGCTCCTGCTCTGTGCTTCCCGCCTCCATAGTCTTTATTCACGGCTCCCGCTCTGTGCTTCCCGCCTCCATGGTGTGAATTTGAGGCTCCCACTCTCTGCATTCTTCCCGGCTCTGCCCTCTTTCTCTGAGCCGGACCTAGATAGAAGGCATCGGGTATCAATGCCTGCGGACAGTACCTACTGTCAGCACGCAGTGGGAATACTGGAAACCACATTGGGCGAATCTACATCTGCTGCAATTTTGAATCGTGGAGGAACCCCGGTTGAGAAACACTGGTCTAGATTGTGTGTGTGGTCTAGATTGTGTGTGTGTTTTTTTTTTTTTTTTTTTTTTTTTAATAAACACTTTGATTAGGACATTATATGTGAGTGTCAAGGGTGTTTGACTGCTGTATTTTTCTTTTTAAATAAACCTGTTTCTCGCATTACATTTATGGACTCATTTTTCATCTGTGCTCAGTTGTATTATCAGTATTATTATTATCATACAGGCTTTATATAGCGCCAACAGTTTGCGCAGTGCTTAACAAAATGAAGGCAGACATTACAGTTAAAATACAATTTGGAATAAAAGGAATCAGAGGGCCCTGCTCGTTAGAGCTTACAATCTGTAGGAACTTAATTGCAATCATGGTTCCACAGCAGATACAGAAAGATGCTTGTTACAGGTCACTGACTCAGGAAGTATTGAAGCCATAGGGTCGCCATGAGAGCCCAGGCAACTAACATTTGGAGATCAGCTTTGGCAATCCTTCTTCTGTTTTCTGTCATCACAATTTCTTCTGAAAGGTCATTTTTATTTATTCACAGGGGTTTAAAAAAAAACATACAGCATTGTTGAGGAATTTCAGCCTATATCATTTCTTATTGCATTTGACCTTTAAATGTGATGGTTACCCTGACGTGCTGATCTTTTAGTTAGGATCTGTTTACACTCATCTGAAGGACCTTTATCTTATTCTATGGGATACAGCACTGTGCATTATATTGGTGTTGGACTGGTGAGCTATCTTTATTTTTTTTTTTATAAATTACCTAGTATGCTGGAAGCAGACTTTTGAAAATGTCATTTTCTTTTCTTCCTTGTGGGCTGTGCTCTGTGCATATTTGTCTTTGCAGTTTTAGACCACTCATACCTAAAGTTTTGGGTATCGGGTATTTTATTTTTTGGTCATGACTTGCATTAGCCACCAATTAACCTCCGAGTGACCGATTTGTAGGCTGGCTCCAGACTCTATACTCTCTTGGAAAATAAGGGAACCACGGGCTTCCTAACAAGTGCTCTGATTCTCATGGACATATGTAGGAGAAGCTTCTTGAAGTGCATCTCTACGGAAAAAAATAATTTCTCTACTAATTGTACATTCCTAAAACATTCCCCCTCCTACATGTGTGTCCAAGTTAGTTCCCTTTGCTTCCAACATCTCTTACCTATTGATCTAACCTCCTGCATAGGGCTGACAACTCTGAATTGCCACTGTTCAAGCAGCAGTGTTGTCACCCTCTTCCCCCAGTGTCTCTTCTAAGGACTGCAAAATTGCATGGGGAAACTAGCCCTTCCTCTGATGTGCAGGCTTTGTCACTATAAAGGGCTCAACATGCCTAGATCATCTGCTGAGCACACACAGATCTTCTCTTTTTCCTCACTGGTAAGTTTTGACGTACCCTGTGCTGCAAGAGCTGTTGGATAATGTTTTCCAAAATTGTAGAAGGATAATATTTAGAGCCTCTGCTGTATGAGAAACAAAAAAAAAGTCAGTGAAAAAGTGTTTTTCAGTAATATCTAATCCTAAAATGTACCGACATCCCTTGAAGTCATCGATTTATAGAGTTGGGGATAGCCCCATAGTAGAAGAGAGGCAAGACCAGGTGGTAGGGTCTGTCCTACTCAAAGAAAAAAAGGAGTGAAGAGATTTTCCCAGAAATAATAGAATAGAGAAAAAAGACGGAAATGGAAATTGTGAGGGCAACTGGGATTTTTAAATGGTACTTGGCTCTAATTTTATAAAGAAGTATATAAGATAATACCAATTATATAAAACTTTATGAATTTTTATTCCAAAATTTTAAAATGACAAGCAACAGAGAAAAAAATATTGAACATACAACAAGCAATATAAAATATCAGTACAGGAGTACATATACAGGATGTAGTTCTTCTAATATCTCCGATATAAATACCGGATCAACCCGACATGTTTCGCAGTTTTTCTTTACTGCTTCTTCAGGCGTATATATTAATTGTACTGCAAACTTCAGTTTTTCTGAATATTCCTGTATAACAATAATCATATTAGTGTACATATATTAATTGAGAATCTTTATAGAAAACACATGTCTCAAGGTGCTCCCACCACAAAAACCAGAGAAGTCCCAATGAGTGCAGAGGGAAGGGGAAGAACACCACAAACCATACGTCTCACCGACGAGTGTGGAGGCAGATTGCAGCACGCAAAGGCAGCTTGTACATGTGCACTGTGTACACTAATGTTTAGTAATGTCTGTTTTGAACCATTGTAAAAAATTAATACAATTTTCCTATAACTTTCTACTTTCCCAGCATGTAACTTTTTTTTTTTTTTTTTTTATATAGAATGTAATTTAAAGACCATTCAGAATGATCCTAGTGTACCAAACAAAGCTTGTTTCCTTTCTAGCAGCCACCCTCAGGTGATCCATCAGATGATTCGGTTGAAAACCAATCCGGTACCAGTGTATCTAGCTGTTCGCTCAAGAGGAAATCTGATGCTTTGGAATCACCAGCTAAGAAAGTGGTATGCAGTCTTGCTTTTTTGCCAGCTTCTTAGTATTTAAACCATTGCAGAAATGTTTTAAACTTTAGTGGTTTAAAAAAACTTTTTTTATATAGAATGTAATTTAAAGACAATTCAGAATGATCCTAGTGTGCCAAACAAAGCTTGTTTCCTTTCTAGCAGCCACCCTCAGGTGATCCATCAGATGATTCGGTTGAAAACCAATCGGCTACCAGTGTATCTAGCGGTTCGCTCAAGAGGAAATCTGATGCTTTGGAATCACCAGCTAAGAAAGTGGTATGCAGTCTTGCTTTTTTCCCAGCTTCTTAGTATTTAAACCATTGCAGAAATGTTTTAAACTTTAGTGGTTTAAAAAAAAAAAGGCAATATGTGAATGACATGGTCCTAGTAAGCTTTAGTAAGTAGGCTTGCTCCTAAGACTTTCATTGGGGTGTATTCAGTGGTGGAATTCAAAAATTTTAGTTACCAGTTCCAACTTTCAAGCATGGTGTAATTCTTTTAATCTAATGTCAGGGGGCTGATCTGTTCGCCGCAATGTTGCACTCCCGCTAAAAATCGCAGATCACTGCCATTATTAGTAAACAAAATAAATAAAAGGACATAAATATTTCCCCTAGTTCAATCAAAATATGCTTATTTTTTTTTTTTTTTACCAAAAATATATAGCAGAATACAAATTGGCCTAAAATGATGAAAAATTAGATTTTTGATTTTTTTAAGGGAACGTATAGTAGAAAATGAAAAATATTATTTTTTTTTCCAGAATTGTTGCTCTTTTTTTGTCTATAGCGTAAAAAATAAACTCACAGGTGATCAAATGCCACCAAGAGAAAGCTCTATTTGTGGGGGAAAAAAGTACATCAATTTTATTTGGGTACGGCATCACACGACCGCGCAATTGTCAGTTAAAGCGGTTGTAAACCCTAAAAAAAAAAAAAACCTGCAAGACAAAGGCATAATGAGCTAGTATGCATCGCATACTAGCCCATTATGTGTAAATTACCTTAGAACGAAGCCCCGACACGGACCCCCGGACATTGCTGCGGGCGCTGCCATGATCCCTCGCCATCTCTTCCGGGTTCGGCGGTGATTGGCCGAAAGAGACGGCTTCCGGCGCGATGTTTGTCCGGAGCCGCGATGACGTCACTCCCGCGCATGCGCGCGGGAGTGATTTTCCGGCAAGCTCCCGGCAAACAAAATTGAAGGTCCCCCCCGAACCTTCAGAGCGCATGCGCCGCTCGCGCAAGCGGCTGCATGCACTGCAAATATCTCCTAAACCGTGCCGGTTTAGGAGATATTATTTGTACCTACAGGTAAGCCTTATTATAGGCTTACCTGTAGGTAAAAGTGTCAAAAAGCGGGATACTACCGCTTTAAAGTAGCGCAATGCCGAATCACAAAAAGTGGCCTTGTCATGAAGGGGGAAAACCTTCCAGTCCAGAACTGGTTTTTAAAAGCAGGAAGTTAGTACATTAGTGAGTGGTGGTGGACACAGCAAACCCCCCCCCCTTCCCCTGTATGGAGAGAGAGAGGGGGGGGGGGGGGAAGGGATGGAGAAAGAAAGGAGGAAAGAAAAAGAGGGATGGACGGAGCCTCCTGCTACCTCCTCAGCCAATAGATAGCGGAGTCTCAGCCCAGCCAGCTTCCTATGGGGGAAAACGTCAGTGCCAACCAGGAAGCAAAGTCTGCCTGTAGTGCAGAACTTGTACCCGGCTCGTGCAGGACAGGGAGAGCCGAGTGCTGCAGCGTTTATATAGGAGAATCTGACCGGCCCGATCTCCGGCTTGCACCGTTTCGGCGAACTTGTAAAATGTTAGTAACTGGTTCGAACAAACTGGTGCGAACCGGCGAATACCACCGCTGGGTGTATTCATTTTTGCAACATGGTCTTGCATGAATTTGTTCGGAAAAATACTTTGTGCAGATTAACAAATCTTGGTTGCAACCAATGGCCCACATTTGTGGAAATATTTTGTAGTACAGTGACCTATAGAAAATGATTCTGAAAGGAAAGTTAAAAGTTTTCTGAAAAATCTGTTGGGGTGTACTTATTTACTAAAGCAAAAAGCAAGCAGCAGGGAAAACTGCCCAGCAGCTCATAACCCTGGAGGTATTGTTATAAAGCCCACTGCAAGATAAGTATTGTATAAAATGCAAAGATGTTAAACCGGCTATGCATCTCCTCAATCCCTGTCAACTGCCCTCTGAAGAGTGATCCACTGCGGAGTGCTCTTTAGAGGGGAAAATCTGTATAAAATGTGCCAAGGTGAACAATATTTATATATTCATGATTAAAAACACACTCGCAAAAGGGGAACTTGTGCAAAGTGGTAAAAGTCAAAGCTGCTGCCTTTGGAGCCCGGAGCCGCTGTGGAATTCTCCAGCTTCGGCCATGAGCAGAGGCAGGAGGGAGCTGCTGCTGCAGGGAGCCAACCGGACCAGGGATGGAACCCGCAGCCTGGATGAAGAGGTTGCCTGACTTGGCTGGGAAATGAGGACGTGTTTAAAAGCATGTTGCTGCTGCTTCAGCCTATACTGAGCACTTTACTGTGCTTATACTGAGCACTGTACATTCACATCAGTCTCTGCCCCTCAATGAGCTTACAATTTAAAGTCCATTCACGCATATTCAAGGACCCAAGTGCTGTAAGACAGGAGTAGGAGTGCTAACCACTAAGCCACTGTGCTGCTCCCTGATGAATGGTTTGGACACCGTGAGTATATTTATCAAGCAAAGTAACAACATAATTAGGCTGTCTTAAGCCCCGTACACACGCACAGATCGTCGTCATACAAACGTCGGCGGACGAAAGATCTGCCGATTGTACGCATGTTAGTATGGTGCCTCCGACAGCTGTCTGCACACAATCTGCGGACAAGAGTCTTTCTTGCAAACATGAAAATTTTTGTCTGCGGACACCAGAACGGACGATTGTTCGCCTGTCAGTACAGAAATCAGCCGACAGACCGCAGATTTGCAAGACTGGGCATGCTCAGAAAATAAAAAACACAGGGAAAGTTAACCATTACATGACATCACTTCTGCAGTCAGCTGAAGTCTGCGGACAAAATTCTTGTGCTGTCCTTGTGCTGTCTTTGCACTTTTCAACAGACACCGACTTCCCGGGGAGAAAATACGAACATTTGTATGACGACGATCTGTGCGTGTGTACGGGGCTTTAGTTTTACTATGTATTTGCAACCCCTGTGCTTGTAATCCGAACACTTACAACACATGCTTAGCTAAGTATAGCCTCCTGTCTGCATGCTTGAGCTAAAGGCAGATGGATTCTAGAAAGTAAATGGATCTGCCCTTACTCAAGATTGCCTTGCACCTGATACTTTGTGGTGCAATTTGTGTCAATACAAAATGAATAGGCGCAAATCACACTCAAAGAATCGCATGTGATTTGAGCAGGAATGCGGTGTGTCACATGCAATTTCACCAAATCGCTCCGATGCGTGTATATAGAAAGGGAAAAGTGCCATCTAGTGGGCAGTTTTATTAAAAATGTTAAAACCCTCTGTACATATCTGGCCAAAAGCAAAATAATCTGCATAGGTGTCTCGGTCCTGCTGATGATAGCAAATCACGGACACTGGGTGCTCACGGAGCTCGAGGAGATGTAGAGGTGGTTTGCCCCCAAGCTAACGTTACTTCCGCCCTATACCCATGGGGTCCTGGAACTTCTCCTTCAGCCCTGTGAGCACCTCCAGTGGCTGTAATTTGGTAACATAGGTGGGACCTGGACACCTAATGTAGGTTTTCTCTAAATGTCTTCCAGGGCACCAGCTGAGAAAGGCTCCTCCCACCTGAAACAGGAAACACAATAGTCCACCATAAAAAAAAAAAAAAAAAAAACTTCAGTCATACCTTCTGCCTCAGTTTTGATTGTGTTTCCTCTAGGAGCTACACCTGTTGGGTATTTCAGTCTCCTTGCTACGCTGCAGGAGCCTCCCTGACCAGCCTCCCTTTCAGCTCACGGAGCCCTGGGTAGGAAGGTCTGGGTTAGCACAATGGGGCAATGCTAGCCCTCACCTGAAGTTTCACCCCTACTGAGGGGTATGCAACTATCCCCCCAGTTCTAAAGATGCCTAAGTGGTATCCTTTACATCATACCTGGACACTTCGGGAATATTCTACTAGGCTGGTTACTGCTAGCCCCAGTGATGTGCCTCGGTTCCGCACCCCCAAAGCCTTCTCCCCCTTCAGTACCCATCTAGGTCGGCCGTCCCTTCTGGGCGGCGGCGTAATTTTCAGAAAAGAAAACCTTCAAGTAATCCCTTTTCAAAACACCAACGCAGAGTGGTGGATCCATATCAAAAAATACTACAGGATTCCAGTGAAAGGACTGTGCAGGTATATCCAACCTGCACGTGGGCAGCTGGGGGCGGGGCTGGGTCTTGGCCAGGAAGCAGTATAAGGTCCCTATGCTGGGTTCCTTTTCCTGGGACTAACCATGTCGGATTCCTCAGTACCCTGCCCTGCAGATCCTGGTAAGCCAGAGCACACAAGTTCCCTCTGTCTTTACTGCACCACAAACGTCTTTGACGGTGGTATATGGGAACTGCCTACCTCATGGGGCCCCTTTTTTTTTTTTTTATTTTTTTTTTTATTACAGAAAAAGGCAAAGACCAGTAGTAAGGCATGCGCTTCTTGCGGTCAGTTTTCTTCCAGAATGGAAAAAACACTTTGCCAAAAATGCATCAACAAAATGTTGGCTAAAGAATCGCATGGAGTCCTAAAAAGGATTATTAATGTCTCCTGTGTAAAATAAGTCAGACACCTTCCTCTCCCTACATTGTGCATGTAATCAGGTCTTGGTGCTGGGTTTGGATCCTGCAACATATAATTGGCTGGATCCTGGATAAGCCCTCTATGCAAGGGCTGCATAGACAAACCTGTGCCTAATGACTGCTCGGTATCACAGGCAGGTGGTGCACTAATGAATGCTGGCCACATTTTCAGGCTCAGGATGTCAGCAGCTTTAGGGCCCTTTCACATGGGCTTTCTGATCAGGTCCCCCTGTCAGTTTTTTCCAGGTGGACCTGATTGGATTCTCCATGCATCCCTATGGAGCAGCGGATGTCTGCGGTGACATCTCCGCTGAAATCCAGACAGATGGAAACCCTATTGTCCATCCATCTGGAGGAATGGAAGAAAATGGATAGACAGTCTGTTTTAATTCGATCTCCCATTAGAGGAGAGCGGGGATCTGACAGGTCCGTCTCTGCAAAGTAAACGGAGACAGAGCTGTCATCTGACTACTCGGCGGATCGACCCCCGCTGAGCAAAATAGTCCATTTAAAAGGGCCCTCAATTTACTACCAGGCCTAACCAGGTCAAGGCTGGCCATGCATGTTCACTTATCTTGTGCAATCCCTCCCAAAGCAGGTGCTTCCTATGAGGGCAAATGGCAGCTAATCTGGCCAAAAATTTTTGCCTAAAGTGAATAAGCAACCTGTGGCAAAAGAATCCTAAAAGGATTAGTCCCTCCTGTAAAATAAGTCAGAAGCTTTCCCTTCCCCCTTGGTCTGGTTGCAATCTAGTCTTTGTGCTTGATTTTTGTGGATCCTGCAGCATAGAATTGACTGGATCCTGGGTAGCCCTGTATGCAAGGGCTGCCTAGACAAACCTGTGCCTAAAGACTGCTCATTATCACAGGCAGGTGGGGCACTTCTGACCACTCTGGCCACATTGTCAAGCTTTGGATGTCGGCAGCTTTAATTTACTACCAGGCCTGACCTGGAGCCTGGCCATGAATGTTCACTTATCTTGTGCAATTGTTTGGATTTGCCAAGGACTGGGTGATGTGAGATCAAGTCTAAACGACACTCTCAATTGTATCCAACTAGGGATTGTATAATGTATAGCCAGCCTAAGACATTTAGGAATTGAGAGACTTTGGGTGCTTCTCACCTGAGTAAGATATTCAAATTACTTCAGTGTACTTCTCTTTCTGGGTGACTCATTCCAACTAAACATTGGCAATGGTCAGGGAGGAGTGAAAGCTGGAGCTATCATAGGTTACTAATATCCACTATACACACCACTTGGTGCGCTCACCTTCACGCTTTTTACCCGGTCCCCCAGTACTTCCACTGGATGATATATAATGCATGGCAGTCACAGAGCAAGTTTTCACCTAGGCCCTGGATTCTGTTAACTGCTTGATGGCATAAATCTCAATTGCTTATGCATTACAGACCAGGGGGCTAGTATTTTATGTCTTTCTGGAACATACACTTAAAGTGGATATATTGGGGACAGGATCTCTGGTGGCGGTAGTTCAACTAGATTTCCTTTTTGTTTTGCAAATTAACGCTTCATATCAAGGGAGGGGTGGGGTTGCCAGACCCCCTACAGTATTATAGGGTGTCCCATCTGGTGCGGATCCTCGATTGGCACTGCCACGCGGAGGCCAAGCAGTGGGTGAGTCTCGAACGTGAGGTGGTGGGTCAGGTGCTGCCTCTAGGCCCATGGTATCCCCCCCCCTCTCCCCCCCGCCATCATTGATCCATTTGCCGTTCACCCGGTTTTTCACTAAACACTGTGTTTTGTATAAAAACAGCTTTTATGACAAACACCATTAGAAGCATTGCAAGGCACTTTTACTGATACCTGAAGCCATATTATTATAATAGGGCGTATTCAGGAGTGAAATGGGCAGCTATGTCTTTCACTTTTTACTCACCTTATTCAATCCCGTTTATAATGTTCATTTCTACCTTATTTTTGCACTACGCTCTCTCTTTTTTGTGCATGCACTTGGTATTTTCCGCACATTCAGGCTCTTGACGGCACTGTATCATGCTGATACTGCTTTTCCATTCATTCGATCTTACCATCTTCCTAATTACTCTTCGTACCCCTTCATCCTTGCAGACAACCATATATTGTGACCCTGTCTACATGAGACTGCTACTATACTTGCCTCACATGACCCTTTGCGGTCCCATTCACCTCATACACTACAGGTAAATGTCTCTCTTTCGAGTATGAGGGGTCAGTGACCAATCTACAAGGAAAACTTTTGGTCATCACATTCCTTGTTTTCTTTTTTATTTTATATTTTTGCATTAGGTTCGATATATGAACATATTCTTTTTCAAGGGAGTAGTCCATATTGAGCCATATATTTCACCGATCATCGTGGTGCCCTGTTGGTCCCTCTGGGCAGCTACTGCAATTCTTTTCACGCTCTCACGGATTTCGTAGCCCTTGAACGAGCCTGTGGGAACTTGGGCATCCCTCCCCATGGTAGTAATACCATTTTTAAGTCTGACAGACCGATCCAATCCATAGGTTGGATGCAAAGGGTAGGTCCATGAGTATAAAGCACGTACTATGAAATAAATGTATGATCACTTATTCATGTGAATATAGACAAACTATTTTTCAATATACTAAAACATTTTGCTTTTTAGATATACCAGGTGCTTTATCTGGAACTTTGGGTGACCCCTGAGGAAGGGCATTTATTGCCCGAAACGCGTAGGGTCGGTTCCGGTTCTATGATCGCCTTGTACACCTGAGCGTCCCCTTTTGGTTCAGTATATGGTCTGTCAAATGCATGCATATTTTAATGCCCTGTATATGTCTTGATTACTGTCATTATTTTTTTCTTGTTTGTTTATATTCTGTAACTCAATAAAGCTGTTTTTATACAAAACACAGTGTTTAGTGGCATTTACAGTCCCATTTCAAAAGGGGAACCTTTTTTGTATACATATTTACCAGGCATGATGGCCACTAACACTGGGCACTGAGTGGGTCAATACTGCTTGTCTTCACCCGGTTTTTGGTACTACTCTTCGAGGCCAGAACGATGGGGCCACACCCAAGGATGTCCTCGCCCTCCCCCTTATTGCCTATCTTGGACAACCCGAGTTCCCCCCCAGGCTGTACGAGTGCCCGTGTGTGGAGTTTAGCCCGGTCTGGTAGGGTACGCCTCAGGGATGTCTGGGGGGGGGGGGGGGGCGACGCCCCATCTCCCATTGAGATCTCTCGCTGGTCTCCGGATACCCTTGACCCCCCTCAGTGTGATTCGGATTCGCCACTTCCTCCTTTCTCTCCACCGGCAGGGGTTTGCCCCTCGGCTGTTGACACCGTTCGAAACCTTGTGCAAGAGGGGTGACCCATTTAGACACCCCCTGTCTTTTATGTACACTCTTCTCTCTGACGCAACGGAGGGTCTTCATTTGCCGTTTTTCCGTCAATGGGAGCGTGACTTGGGTATCTTGTTTTCCCCTACACAGGCTGATAAGATATTGAGACTGATTCATGGCAAATAAATACCAGGAAGTGGGATATAAGATCCTGACAAGATGGTACAGAGTTCCATCTGTGCTTCATAAGATGGATGCCGGTACCCTGGATTGTTGCTGGAGATGTGGCGCAGAGGGAGGAACAATGATACACACCTTTTGGGCTTGTCCCCTACTTGGGTGCTTTTGGGAAGAAGTCGCGTCGGTCGTCAGGCAGCTGACTTTGGTTGAGGTGGGAGATGACCCTGCGCTTTGTTTATTGCATTTGATGAGGTGCTCTGTGCGGAAGTATAAAAAATCTTTGCCTACTCAGCTTCTCAACGCTGCAAAAGCTTGTATTCCCGCTATTTGGCGGTAGACTCAACCACCCACACGTTCCCTGCGGTTTTCTAAAATGAATGAGATCCAACAAATGGATCATCTGACGGCCACCATTAAAAAATACTGAAGAAACCACTAGGGATCTGTGGAGACCATGGGTATATTTTTCTGGCACTGACGCCTATTTGCAAGAACCCGGCTGATGGTATTGTGCCTTTTGGCAATTCTTTGAGGTTCTGCCCCGGCAGCCTCGCCCTGGCCCCTCTTCCCTTTTCCTCTACTTTTCCCCCTTTTTTTTTTCACCTGCTCTGCTTCTAGCTTTACTGCTTTTTCATTTACTTTTGTCCTCCCTGTGGGAGGGTATCTTTCCACCTGCCTACTGTACACCTGTTTATTATCGTGGTGTGTTAAAGTGCATCTCTTTGGGATGCAGAACCAGGCATCATCAGGCTCTCACCTAATTGCGTTTGATGCAAGTTTCAGGCAAGGGATGCCCGAGTGTTCCCGTTTTGGTTTATATTTGCTCCCTTTAACACAAAATCTTTATCATTGTATGGCCATGCACCCGTTAATTGTTTGCTGAACCTGTAATGCTTGTTTGCTATTCTTTCTATGAAAAACTAATAAAACTTTAAAAAAAAAAAAAATTCAACGCTTCATGTGAAATTTACATCTGTGCATTTCATAAACCATTGCTCCATCTAGGCTGGGTTTCTAATAAGCTTTCTTTTAGAAGCTGTTTTTTTTTTTTCAAAAAAGTTTCAGTATGATGGTGCACTATACAGAATGATTTATCCTTATGTGTTTTATATAATGACATGGGGGTTCAGTTGTTTCTACTGCATCTTTTTTAATACTCAGATGGCAGTTACACATGGAGGGCCCTAGAGTCTTGGCTGCTGAAACTTCTCTGACGGTTCTGCAATACGTTTTTGATCTACATTTATACTGTTTTAACATTGCCATGGATAGATTGAACTTTCGCAACCAGTTGTTCAGTACTTAAGTTCTCCCTGTTGCAGATCAAGGCTTTTGCCAATTATCTGAGACTGCTTTTACTTGAGATTACTGATAGTCTACTTTGTGCATGGACTCCAGCTGTATATGGGCTATGATTTGAGCAGCTTTTATTACATGCATACTGCTTTAACTCCGACTTGTATGCAGTTGGCAATATATCCCTGGCCATGGTGCAGAGGCAGCCAAGTCATTCACATGATAATCTGCAGCATATTGTATGTGCAGTGTTTAGGGGTGTCTATCATTATCACTCGGACCTTATACCTGGTTTGGGTTGTTATGGCACTGTATTCAATATGTATCTTTTTCTATGACACCCCCCTAAGCAGAAGGGAATCATGGGGCCCTTTTGACACTTGTGTGACTTGTCCTGTGACTTGGGAGTGCAAGTTGCATGACGGGGTCATACTCTCAAGTTCAATGAGTACTGTTCATATCTGTGTGACTTGAAGTCAATGCACTACTTTGGCCCAACTTGAGGTGTTGAGATCTATAGACCTCAGATTACACAGGCTTTGCTTCAGTCCAGTCAAAATTGCACAACATTTAGGTCGCAAAAGTGCGGAAAGGACCTAAAGTGGAATAAATTGTGTTGATTTAGGTCTCTAAAGGGTTACATTCCTGGAATGCCTGAATTGCTGGCTGTCACATGTGCTTGCTGCATCGGCAGGGCTGTTGAGCCATCAAGTGGCGGGCGTCGTTGCTCACATCGTATGTGCAGTCACCATGACTGTTACACATCAGACAGAAGCAGCCTCCTTGGGAACATTGCAGTGGATGCGGTCAGTGAAAGCTGGGTTCCCCATCTGTAATGCATTGCCTCCTACTGTCCTAATACCGAGGTCGGTACAAAAGGTCAAGGAAAAAAAGGCTACAGTGATACTTAGTGCATCCCATTGGCCTCAGAGACCATGGTTCAGTCACTTAATAAATAAATAAATAAATAAGGGGCAGTCAACCACCCGAACTGCAAGGTCATGAAGCTCTCGGCCGGGTTCCTGAAAGGGTGAGGTTACAGAGCAAGGTACTACCATCTATGAAAAAGTGGGGGGAAAAAATTAATCTTCTGGTATAAATAAGCAGGGAAACCCTGACAAGGGAACTATTCCTGCAATCCTGGATTTCCTACAGGAAGGAGCGGATAAGGGGATTTCCCACATCACGCTGAAGGTTCAAGTCGCAGCCCTATCTTCCCACCTGGATGTTGGGCTGGCAGAAGACCTGCTCATTAAAAGATTCCTTCTCTTTTGAAAAAAGCCAGAACCATAAAGATCAGCAGAACTCTGACATGGGACCTTTCCACAGTACTGAAAATATTCCTCTCTGCACCCTTCGAACCATGGGAGGAATGTTCAATACCTTACACTAAAACAGTACTCTTGTTGACACTCGTGTCAATGAGAGTCAGGGAAATATGAGCTCCATCCATGATAGAACCACACTGTTCAATTCTGACAGTTATCCTCACTCTGGACTCAGCCTTCCTACCAAAAGTCTGTTTGACAGAACTCAGATGGTAGTTATTTCCTCCCTTCCAATCTCAATGGATAGCAGAGAAAAAGTCACTTAAAACAAGCTGGATGTAAGGAAGATCCTGATAACGTACCTTGAGAGAACTAAAAGGTTGGTGAAAAACAACCACACTATTCATTCTCCATGCAGGAGTCTAGGGGAGCTGGCCTCAAAGTAGGGTACCCAGATGAATAAAACTTGTTATTTAGACATCTCTGTGAGATAGGAGACTTGCCATGGTCTGTGTGTGAGGAGAGTGCAGTGTCTCTGTGAGTCCTGTGTCTCTGTGAAGTAGACTTCCTGACGTGCACGGTGCAGTGCATGCTGGGGAGAGGAGCACTGACTGGACCTCTACTCCTCTTCATCAGCATCCTCCCTCCTATGACTGAGCCTGGGAAGGGTGCGGCTTGTTCACTTTACTCTGACTGAGCCCGGAGGGAAGAGCAAGCAGTTCTGTGACTGGGAAGTACACGAGTCGGTTAATCTTACTTCAAAATGGCATCCGTGTGGTGGTAATACCCTGGTTTCATTGGAGTTATTCGTATTGGAGTCACTTGCCCTGGAGTCCACTGCAGGTTCCGTGAAGCTCATCATCCCTATAGGCTCATTTACCATCCCCTTAGGGTAAGAGGCAAATTCTATTGGTGAAGGCTGGCGTCCTGTCATACTTGACTCTCTTGCTCTATTTGGCTCAATCTGATTTCTATCTGGTAAGAGGCGAGTGTTATTGGTGGTGGTTATCTACATAGACACCCATAGGATTTTCTATTCACATTGGCAAACATATCTTTACACTGTGTTAAGAGGCGACTCCGGCTGTCACAGGATTGCACTTATATGATTGCATGTTTTTCAGTTATCTTTGGTAAGGGGTACCTTAGGTGTCCTTATCAGAGCATTCTTCCTTTTCTGTTTTCCATACACTGGTGGAGTTCACACTATTCATCCAGTTGTTAGTCACCCATTTTGGTGTAATATTTTTTTCATCCGTTTTTGTTGGGTTTTATGCTATTGCGTTTTTATCTTTCCTCCAATTTTTTGAGTCTACGCGAGAGATTGGTTCCAGTCTACTATCAGAGACGAGATTAGCTTCTGAGAACCTGCCTTTTGATTTACCAGCTCTGGTAAGCGTATACCCATAGGGAGCCTGTTTGGATACTATGTTCCTGATTTATATGGACTTTATGGACTTTATTTTCCATTATTCAAGTTAGCGCGACTTTTTACAGAAATATTGCTTGCGGTGTGGTCACACTTGAAGTTGCTGCTGTTCTCCTGTACCATTAGCGCGGTTATTACTTTTTATCTACTTTTGTTATTTAGACAGCCTACTAGGCTCTAAACCTTGCCTTCGAGCGGAGTCACGGCCCACTCAACCAGGGCTGTGGCGCGTCCTCAACCGCTGAAAGAGCCGGGGCATCACCGGAGCAGACCTGCAGGGCAGTGACATGGTCGAGCTTCAATGCCTTTTGTAAGGCATGACCACATTTACCAGCTGTCAAGTCAGGACCAGATGGGTGGTCGCAAGGTGCTCCAGACTTTACCCCTCCCTAGTAGTAATGCTTGCTACATCCTCCCAGATGCTGCCCTGGAAGACGATTCGAGAAAACAATGTTAGGTACATGGTAACTTTTTTTCTAAGAAGTCCTTCAGGGCAGCACTCTTTCCCACCCTAAACAATAGGAAAGTGGTTTCTGAGGGTTCCTTCGGTGCTTTAATATTACTGAGGCAGAAGGTATGACTGAAGTTTTTATAATGGTGGACTATTGTGTTTCCTGTTTCAGGTGGGAGGAGCCTATCCCAGATGATGCCCTGGAAGACTTCTTAGAAAAAGAGTTACCAGGTACCTAACTCTGTTTTTCATTTTGGCCAGATATGTACAGTGAGTTATTACCTTTTTTAATTGCCCACTAGATGGCACTTTTCCCTTTTTCTATATATGCACGCACACAGGAGCAGTGGGGGAAAATGTGAGAACAATATTCCAAATGCCATTTGCTCATAATTTTGCTAATGTTTAGTACTAGGTCTTAGTACAACATATGCACCTGCACTTTGCTAGTGCATTCTTGCATTTACTTACTTTTTCACTCTGCAATAGAATACAGTAGTAATCAAGAGCATCTTGTCTTATAAAGCGGTGCTATCTTCTTGCAATATACACCTCAATAGTGCCTTAAATTCATCCAGTGTCAGCCAACTGTACGTGTTTTTTGAGGTGTCATCACAGAGCGAAATGTTGCTAATATCTGGAACATAGATGGGATGTACTAATTTGTAGGTAGGCATTCTAGTCATTTTTTTTTTTTTTCTTTTGGCGCATAGTGTGTTCAAGAAGGCCATTCCTCAGCTGTTGCTGCGCATTACAATGAACTCCAAGAGTGTGGATTACAGCAGCGAAGTCAATCTCGCATCTTCTACCTGAGAAACTTCAATAACTGGATGAAAAGCGCACTCATAAGTGAGTTATGCATAGTGTGTCTTTGTGTTTTTTTTTTTTTTTCTTTTCTCTTTGGGCAATTACAAAAGAGGTTATTAGGGAGGGGGATAAAATCTATTCATCAAATTTTTTTGTGGTCTGTGTCCCATTTGGAGATCTTCCTGTCCCAGAGATGAAACCGCAAATGAGTGTAAATCTTTAAAAATAAGAATACTAATTAGACCGTTGTCACTGAAACAGGTGTCCCCATTCCTCTGTCTGTTGGTATCCTTCCATGAATAAGAAACTACAATTTATTTTTTGGTCTACCATTCACACTCTGTTTAATCTGTTGTCCTCTTCCTCTTCAGGGCCACGTCAAGGGGCCTTATTTAATATTTGCAACTGTGACCACAGGAACATCAATTTGCATGGAGATGGTCTTCTAGCCTTAACCTTTTGTCGTGCTGGTCTGTAACTTTCTTCCTCTTCTACTCGGGGTCCGTTTACACCAAATGCAGTGGGACTGTGCTGGGTGGTTATTCCAGCACAGTTCCACTGCATGACAAGGCAAAATGCCTTGTCTCCTGTGGGCCCGATTTTTACACCACTGTGTTGCAGTGGTGTGTGGGCATGTGCGCTGTAAAATAGAAATGCATGCACTTATTTTTTCAACACACTGCAAACACAGCACGAGGCACCGCACTGCAGCCAATTGAACTTTATTAAATGTCTGTGTGACGTGTCATTAAAGTTTGTTTTTAAAAAAGATAGCGTGGTACAGAGCGGTAATTTCCACTGGACTGCACGGTTTACCATCTGCGATGTTATAAAGCACTGGTTGGTGTGAATGGACCCTCACCCTCAGTCAACTTTTCTCCAATTTTAAAAGATTGAAACAGGTGTAATATAAATTGCAGAAAACGGTTCAAAATATCTCTATAGTCCATTTATTTATAATTTTTTAATGTATTTTTAGTTGAGAATGCAGTTGACAGTGGCCTCAACATTTGGCAAATGGAATAATATAAAAATAACAGTAGTCAGTTTGTTGGCATGGGTTAAAATTAAGCTAGTGACATTGGGTCGAATGTTTTTCCTGACATTGCATAACAAAAAGCCAAGAGTGTGACTTCATGTAAGATCATGAAAAAAGTTTTCTGTAACGTGCATGTGTGCAACCTGTGCATGTGTGCAACCCATCAGTGGGAAGTTCCTTTCAGTATTTGTGATTCATTAAGCAAGGCTGCGTGAACACAGGCGATACCAGATCTGTAATGGTGTGTACCAGTGTCATGCTACTTGGTGTGGTGACACAGATGACTGAAAAGGTTTATAAATCCTCTGGCATGGAAGCTGGTACTTATTAACTCGTGTATATAATTGTCTGGGTGGACTTCATCAAGATTTGCATTTCCTTATGTTTTTACTTAAAAATAAATAAATAAAAATATATAAATATACAATTTTTTTTTTTTTTTCATTTTTATAGATGAGTTTTTAGGAAGAGTGCAAGAGAGAAAAAATAGAAACATTGCAGTGTTGGATCTCGGCTGTGGGAAAGGAGGAGATTTGTTAAAGTGGAGGAAAGGCAAAATAGATCATCTTGTCTGTACGGGTAAGTATCAACTGTTTAAAATTTTTGATTATTTTTGGTTCAGTGAGTAAACTGATGTTCTCAGCTTATTTTTTTAAATTAACCGCTTTAGCTCCAGGAGATTTTTTATCCCTTTCATTTCCCTTTTTATTAAAAAAAAAAAAAATGTATTACTTATTCTATCACGGAAAGACAGAAAAATTTTGAAGACATAACGTTTTACTTTTTTGCTGTAAAACATACATAAAAAGACACATAAACACACACACTATATTATCATATAATATCAGATACTGTAACTTTCACGCCAACCATTCAAAATACACTTATTGGGATTTTTTACCAGATGTAGCATTTTGACTTAAATTTATGAAATTTTAATTTCTACACTTTTGTTTATTGGATATTAGCTGTAGCGTCTGTCCTTGCCTCCTGCAGTTGGGAGATGGAGCTTGATATCTGAAATAATGAAAAACACTTCGGTGCACTTCTTCACTCCTGTCCACACAATATTATGTCCCTATTACTTCCCAACCAATCTGTTCAGAGATATCTGCATGTTTACTTAGTATCTGACGAAGCAGCCAACAACTTCCCTTACTCCTGTGAAAAACAACCAGGCTGGTGAGATGGGAGATGCATGTACAATAGGGAGCTGACCCTTGCTGCTGATCTGAAATACCTGGGATGTGTGTGCATGGGGGTGATATTCTGCAGATTTTTATTCCAGAGGTGTTGATCATCTTTGTCTTTTCAGAGCGATTTGGGGATGTAGGTGCTATTTACAATGGAAGATCCCAAAAACCTCCTCCTCAGGAGCCCTTAGCGCCTTTTAAAGTCAGAGCACCGGTCTGCTCTAACCAGGCTTCAATTTCAATATCAAATTTCAGCCCTTCTTTTCAGTGCAAAGCTTGGCCCACAAAGTCCCCCCCCCCCCCCCCCCCCCGAAGCCCTCTTCACAATGCAGTAATGCCTTCACTCAGAGTGTGGGAAGGCTGTTAGTTTGCCTCTCTGGGTCCTAGACGTTTCAGACCTGTAGGTTAATCTGTGGTGTCAAAGGGGTACAAAATAGAGTTTAAAACTCTACCCATTAACGCTTTCTTCTTTCAAGTCGAGCAAAAACTGGTAAAGGACAGCTAGATTTACATAATGTCCTGAACCATCTCTTGTTCCAGGAGTCATTGTGCCAGGGTCGCAACAAGACTGGTTCAAAAGAGTCTACTTAAATCTCTTTACTGTACAAAAGCCCAAAAGGGGTATTAATTCTATTCTGATCTTTAAAACCCTTTGAAAGAGTCCTTGAAGTTCTGAATTTTGTATGAAATGGGGTAATTGCTTCTCTGAAAATACAATAGGCATCTTGGATGTCCACATATGCTATCTGCATAAATCTCATTTACCCATCTCAGTGCTGCTTTCTGTGCTTCGCTGCGGCAGACAGTGAATAATCAAACAATGTGAAGTTTGGGCCTCTCCGGTTAATTGCAGCCTGGGTAAGGTGAGACTGGGTTTACCTGTAATTGTGACCATGTTAAGTTTTACATGTGATGCATTATTATCCTCTGTAAATGTTGTCAGTAGCCACTGTGTACCATTTTTTTTTAATTTTGCGGGTTTTTCCCAGCCAACATTGCTTCTTGAGCGGTGATTGCAGTTGCAGCAGAATCCCTAAACATTTCTGTGTATCCTTTCTGCATCAAGGGTTTTCCCAAAGCTGTTGGTTCTCCTTTTCCTGCTAAGATCTCAGGACGTCCATGTCATGGGATACCTAGACAACAACCTGATGAAAGGATAAGTTCAGCTTTTATAGTAACAATATGTGCATTTGTAATTTTATTTTTACGCTGCAGCCTGTAAAGCATTCCTCTTGCAATTTGCTGATTGCTCTTGTAGACTGTCAGTTCTCTGCTCATGCCTCCCGTACCGAACTGCAAGAAGAATGGATGAACTATGAGATCGTTTACCAGCGTCCTCTTAGTACATTGAGAACTACAAGTTGTCATCTGCAGTGGTTGATGGTACTTGTAGTTCATTCATTCACAGATCTCTGTGAATGAATGACACGGCTGCGTGAGCAAAGTCCCACATGGCCACACTGTTTTTAAATTGTGACAGCAGGTGTGGGGAGTGTATCCCACGGTCACAGCGGCATGAGGGTAGTGTGGGTAGGTACTGTAATAGGCTACACCCTAAATTCGGGTGTAACCTGTAGCATGTTGCATAGATGAACTTCTCCATCTTTTAGAATTTTTCCTTTTTAGGCACGGCTTTTGTCTTCAAATATTTAAATGACGATCAAGCTCCTTCAGACTTTTGGATGGGGGATCAGCTTCCCATCACCTGGAGTACCTGGGACTGATTCTAGATATGGCCTAGGCCAATATTTTCCTTTCTTTATGAAAAGATTGCTTCTTCGAGGTCCAACTGTCAGAATTTAAATCAACTGTTAACTCGCTTCTGCATGAGGGCTCTGGGCCTCATGCTAGCCTCCTTTTGAGGCTGTTCCTTTGTTCATTTCCACCCCAGACAGGTTTCTGTCCTATCCATTCTATTGTCGAAAGCTTTGGCTTCACGCAGTCTGGTCGAGAAGTTTTTATATAGGAAATTGATTTTATCTCCCACTTTATTTCCTGTGTCTCTATGGGATCTGAATCTGGTATATTAAATTCTTCAAATACCTCCTATTGAACTGATTCAAGATATCCCATTAGAAGATCTTGCCGATGGCCATTTCCTCCATCAGGTGTGGCTCTGTGTGGGGTGGCTGTATCTTGTATAGAACTTTCTTCTTATTTTACATAAGGTGGTGGGCCTGAGACCATAACTTTTTCTTTGCCAAGGTGGTCTGTCTTTTCCCAAGGTGGCGTAGAATGGAGCAACGTTTTTATGATTTTTAGGTTTTTGATATTTGCTAAACTTTTGGCTTTAATGTAAACCATGCCTATCTTCTGATTTCACTGAGGGGGCTTAAGGAGTTTAGGATTTATTGCCATAACCTTGACAGAGTGTGGAAAACAACTTTGACACACTTAAATAAGCTTTCAAACATGCCTAAACATTTTCTGAAAAAATTTACTAGAGAAGGGGAAAATATACTTTATCCTTTAGCCAACACATTACCAATGTAGGCTTATGGAGGGTGGAGAGGTGGCCTGGTATTTCCTCAGCACCGTCTATGAACAGTGATGGAAAAATTGCTGTTACTGTTTTTTTTAGCTTCTACAGATGTGCTATAATTTGTTTATGTAGTTGGATCTTCCCCCCCCCCTTTTTTTGCATACACATTTGGTAATATAAGTTGTGCAAGATAGTCCCAGTGCTTTCTTAGCATTATTGTTGCTTCTTTGTTTTTGCTCTTCTTCTTCTTTTTTTTTTTTTTTTTTTTTTTTTACATGAATAACCTAAAACCTAAGCCTAGTCATTATGGCATGCAATACAGAGTGTGTGTGTTTGTGTTATTTTTTTAAACAATATTTCTTTTGTTCATTGATTGACACAGCTCCTGTCGTTATTGACATTGGGTTATACTGCCCCCTACCGGAGTAGGACACTAGGTAGATAAAACTTCTGGCTGGCCCTGCGAGTTAAGTCTCGCGAGGTCGCATAAAACCTGGCCTTGATCTGAGTCGTAGCATTCCTCCTGGCCAACAGCCCCCCATTTCAATAGAGAGGAAGATCATTCTGGATTGGTGCCCACTTGGTTCCTGGTAGGGTGAGTAGCTGCCCCCCCTCTGCCCCTGGAGGGTTTTGGGGTGCACGTGAGCCCCTCCTTCCTGCAGACACCCCTCCACCCCATTTTTGCAGAGACCCTCAGCCTGCCCCTTACACATACACTGGGGCTGTTTGGGTGGTCTGGTCACTGGCCTGGGATGGGGCAGAGCGCTAACTGGCGACGGAGGCCAGGGGGGTGCGCTGCAGGCCACCGGATGAATTACTGTGCGGGGGGCGGTTGTACCTGGTGGGGTTCTCCTGCCAGGGCCCCCTGTCCTTCCTGGATCTGTCCATAAGGCCTTGTCCCCAATTCTGGGTCCTTGTATACCTCGTGGTGCGGCGCAGAGCCGCCATTTTGTTGTAGCCTGTGTAGTCCTATACACTGTGGCCACGTTTTGTGTAGTCCAGAAGCCATTTTCCTGTGGTTTTCCATTGCAGATAGCAGCGTCCATGACAGTGGAGCCCTGTGGGCGATGATTTTGGTGGTGGGAACCCCTCCCTATCCCCTGGTGTTGGCTCCTGGATCATGTAGCTTCCTGATCGCCGCACATGTAGTGCAGATTCTCCTGATGGTTGCAGGTGCCTGTGTCAGTGGGTGGGGAGTCTGGTGGGTTGCTCTCCCTCTCTGCTGAGGATCGCTCCACGCCTTGTGCTTAGCGACTGGGTGGCGCTGCCAGTGCGGTGGGGGTTTTCCTTTAGCAGTGTGTGGCACTTTTTTGTGTGGCCCCCCCTAGTGACTTATTTAGTCTTGGGAGCACATTTCCCCACCTGATCCCCCTCCGGGTCCTAACCAACCATCCATGCACTGACGGCGGTCCTGGAGCCCTTTGTGTCCCCAGTAAAGGTGAATCTGATTTGGCAGCCGCAGACGTGGGTCTCTCTTTTGGGTCTGCGACCACGTGCCTGGAATCCTCTGATAGTGAGGATGACTCCTCCACGTCTGCGAGCGCACATGAAAAGGCGCTGGTGGATGCACTGATTGTATCTGTGCGTGAGACCCTGAAGATGCTGGACGCAGCTGAAGCTGCGACAGGGTAGCAGGTACCCTTTGGCACTCACAAGCCATCCACACGCGGCAAAGGGGTTTCCTTTTCCTGCTTATTTTGACAGAATTGTCACTAAAGAGTGGTGACGACCAAAGTGTCCGTGGGGTTCCTAAAGCGCTTTACTAGGCGTTACCCCTACAAGGAGTCCCTTAAGAAGTGGACTGTTCCACTGGTGGTGGACCCACCGGTTTCCAGGTTAAACAAGGCAACCATGATTTCGGTTGAAGACTCCCTGGCCTTTAAGGATCCAGCTTACAGGAAGGCAGAGGCTGTGGCCTGCAATATGTGTACACCTTAGCTGGTTCGGCACTGAGGCCGGTATTTGCCATTGCCCTTGTGTCACAAACTCTGACAGAGTGGGCTAAGCTCCTACGCTGTGACCTGGAGGGAATCTTCGCTGGTTTTCAGACCCGTGGACTACCCTGGTACAGGACAAGTGGGTCCACAAAGTCATTCGGTCCAGCTACAAGACCGAGTTTAGCTCTTGTCCCCCAGCAAGGTTTTTTCCTTCGAACTTGCGCCTGTTGCCAGACCGGTTGCAGGGTCTGTTTGGGGTAGTACAAGAGCTCTTCCTTCAAGGGATGATTGACCCAGTTCCAACTTCAAAACATTTTCAGGGCTTTTACTCAAACCTATTCAGTCCCCAGGAAGGAAGGCAGAACGTGTCCAATCCTTGACCTCAAGGCGCTAAACTGCTTTGTGCGGGTACAGAAGTTCAAAATAGTCCATTCGAACGGTGGTGGCATCCCTGTGTCAGGAGGATTTCCTCTCCTTTTAGATATCAAAGATGCTTATCTTCACATACTAATTTATGCCAGTCACCAGTGTTTTCTCCAGTTTGCTGTGGGAGCGGAGCATTATCAGTTTGTGGCATTAACCTTTGGTCTCGACTCCGCTGCTCAGGTCTTCACAAAAGTGTTGGCTCCGGTGCTAGCCTTGCTACGCCAATGAGGGATCGTGGTACTGGGCTACTTGGACGATATCCTTCTGTGAGCAGAGTCCCCTCTGCTCTGGTGGAGAACCTGGAGATCAAAATGCGAGCTCTGCAGGTGTTTGGCTGGTTTTCAGAATTTTCAGAAGTCTGCCCTGTTTCCGTCCACAGAGCTGGACTATTTGTGCCTGTCTGTAGACTTGGCTGTAGCCAGAGTGCTCCTTCCTCTGGACAAACTCCAGAAATTGCAGACTGCTTTTCTCCTCCTGCTGACCAACAAATGGTCATCCCCATCAGACTTTCATGCGGGTGCTGGGCCTGATGGTATCTACCTTTTTTTTTTTTTTTTTTTTTTTTTTTTTTTTTTTTTAAGTGGTTCTGTTTGCACAGTTCCATATGATGTCCATGCAAAGGGAATTTCTGACCAAATGGGACAAGACTCTGCAGTCTCCAGACAATCCGATCCCGCTGAGTCAGGGCAAGAAGGAGACCCGGATATAGTGGCTTCGCTCCCTGGCGCTTCAGTTGGAAAAATCCTTCCTCCCCTTCTATTGAACAGTGGTCGCCATGTATGCCAGCCTTTCCGGCTGGGGAGGTATCCTCGGCAAGCATTCTGCTCAGGGGATCTGAATGCTGCAAGAGTCCAGACTACTTCAATGTCCTGGAACTGCGAGCGATCGGCCTGTGTCTGGATCATTGGATGGATTGTCTTCAGGGATGCCCAGTTAGCATTCAATCGGGCAATGCCGAGGCGTGTCAATCACCAAGGGGGCACAAGAAGTGCCCTGGCAGCTCTGGAGGTAGCTGGCATTCTAAGGTGGGCAGAATGGTTCGTTCCAGCCCTCTCCGCCGTAAACATTCCCGGGGTGGATTACATCAGTAGGCAGGTGTTGGCCCATGGGGCGTGGACCCTTTATCCTGAGCTGTTTCAGCTGTGCCTCCAGTTGGGCACCCCCCCAGGTGGATCTGTTGGCGTTTCGGCTCAACCGGGAGGTACAGAGGTTTGTGGCCTGGACAAGATGACCACTGGCGGATACCACAGACGCTGGTGGCCCCATGGGGTCAGTATCCTCTAATCTATGCTTCCCTCAAGTTTCTGCCCAGGCTCCTACGGGATCGAGGCAGGAGGGATTAGTCATCTTGGTGGCCCTGGACTAGCCTCGCCAGGCTTAGTATGCCAATCTGGTGCGGCTGGTCGCCAACGCTCCTTGGCGGCTCCCTCTCAGAGAAGATCTGTTGTCTCAAGGTCTGATCTTCCATCCTGCTTTACAGTCGCTAGCTTTAACGGTCTGGCTATTGAAAGCCAGGTACTGAAGGATAGAGGATTGTCTGAGTTGGTGATTCCTACTCGGAGCAAGAAAATGTACTTCCCGCAAGAGCTATCATCGGCTTTGGAAGGTGTATGTTATATGGTGTAGGGCTCGGGTGCCTTCCCCCCCCGTGCCTTCTCGATATCACGTCTGCTGGAATTTCTACAAGAGGGTGTAGAAAAGCGCTTAGGTCTGGGCACCATTAAGTGCCAGATTTCTGTGTTGGCAACTTTTTTCCAACGCCCGTTAGCCTCGAAATTCCTTGGTTCACACTTTTTTGTGCAAGGAGTTCGCCATATGGCCCTTCCTGTGAGGTCTCCGGTGCCCCCATGGGATCTTAATCTGGTGTTTAACTGTTCTTCAAAAAGCTCCTTTTTGAGAATATTAGTGAGATTCCTTTTATTGACTCTATAACAGAAGGTGGCATTCTTGGTGGCCATTACTTTGGCACACAGGTTTCTGAATTGGCTGCATGGTCCTGTTGGTCCCCTTATCTGGTGGTTTTTCGTCCCTCTGTCATTTCTTCCTAAGAAGTCTCGGGCTTCCATTTGAATGAGGACATTGTGTTACCTTTGCTTTGTCCTAAGCCAAAACATCAAAAAGAGATTGCCTTACATTTCTTGGATGCGGTTCATGCCATCTGGGTGTACCTGGCGGCGACTGAAACAATTCGTAAATCGGATTCCTCATTTGTACTTACGGACAGACCCTGTAAGGGGCAGGCTGCGTCTGCTGCGACTATTTCCAGGTGGATAAGGCAGACGGTGGTGCAGTCCTATTCTATTAGGGTCAGGTCCCTCCTTTTCCCTGTCAAGGCACATTCTACAAGGGCGCCAAGTGCCTCCTGGGCTTTCCGTCATCAGGCGTCGGTGGTCCAGGTGTGCAAGGCGACCACCTGGTCGTCTGTGCATATGTTCAAGTTTTACAAGGTGGACATCTTGGCATCTTCGGATGCTGCTTTCGGCCGCTAAGTTTTGCAGGCTGCTGTTGTGGAGGCTGCGGCCGCTTGAGTGTGTTTTTTTTTTTTTTTTCCGGTTGGTAAGCCCCCGTTGTTCCTGGTTTATGTTATATATATATATATATATATATATGTATGTGTGTGAATTTTTTTTTTCGGTTAGCCGTTTTAACAGTTTGCCGTGTGCCCACCCCTCCTGGCACTGCTTTGGGACATTCCAACGGTCAATGAAGATGTAAAGCTGTGTCTGTCAATGAATGGAAGAGAAAAAGGATTTTAGGGTAAGACAAAAATCCATTTTTTTTTTTCTTCTATTTTTTGGCTTGCCTTTTTTTGGGTATTTAAAAGCCATTTTTATAGAGATTACAATTTCCAGATCCTTTATGAAAAGCTCCTGTTTTTTTCAGTGTCCCACAGGGAATATTAGGTACAGACCTGCAATAAGTGGCAGTCATTGTTGTGAGGCCTAATGCTTTTCAAAAACTAATTAGAGCAATAGAGCTGTTTTAGCTTTATTATTGGTCTTGGACAGTTGTTGCTTGTGCCATGATTTTTTTTTTTTT
This sequence comes from Pelophylax lessonae, assembly GCF_965119305.1. Classification (NCBI taxonomy): domain Eukaryota; kingdom Metazoa; phylum Chordata; class Amphibia; order Anura; family Ranidae; genus Pelophylax; species Pelophylax lessonae. The sequence goes on along the minus strand of NC_138772.1, from coordinate 379,140,398 downwards.
CTTGTTACTGTTTACAGATATAGCAGAAGTTTCTATCCAGCAGTGTGAACAGCGGTATGTTGAAATGAAAGAACGAGCTCGCCATGAGCATGTTTTTGAAGCGGAGTTTGTGACTGCAGATTCTACAAAGGTACTTTTATGATTGCTGATGAGTCAGAGGTTAAAGCAGTGGAAACTAACAAATTATATTAGAGCTTTACAAATCGACTTTAAACATGTATAAAAAAATTCCCCAATTATTGAGTATGAACTTTAACCCTTACAGTTGTCATCTCAGGCATGAAATATGAGCAATGCATATGCTTGTATTGTGTGTACTCCCAATTAAGAGCAGCAAGTGTAAATTGTCACTGCTTCGCTTCATTTCATTTATCTGCATGAGTCACTTTATGACAAGTGTTCCTGACACCAAGAGACAGACACAGAGCAGCCCGGATCCCTATGGTTGTTCTGCGCTCCTCCCCTTCTCTGTGTGCTACCATAGGAAGCTGTTTCCCTTAGTGGCACATGTGCAGGCCCCATCCTGAGCCGCACGCTGTGTCCCTATTGACATAGTGTGGTACGTTTCCCTGTCATTGAATTTGATTGACAGCAGTAGCACCCAATGGCTCCTACCACTAAATCCAATGAGGAGGGAGAATGAGAGGAGTGCCTCTGCTCTTTGGGTGCAGCACAGGACTGAGATTGGGCTCAAGTATCTGAGGGGGAGGTGGGGGGGCGAGTTGACAATAAGAGGGTTCTTACCTTAATGCAACAAATGCATTTAAGGTAAACCTTAAGCACTTACAACCACTTTAAGTTGGCCATAGATGGATCACAGTTTTCTGGTTGAGCAAAGACTGGCGATATTTCAATCCTGTGCTTGTTTCCACTCATCAGAAGACAAATGAATGACTGACCTCCCTCGAAATGGAATGTTGGAAAGTTTTGATTTGATCAGCTGCAGCGCTGATCAGTGTTTTCTAGCAGAGTCCCCTCTGTCGGAATACAGTAGCACAGCGGGGTGGGTTTCTCCATCTACCTCGTATGGACAGAGGGAATCTGTTGTCCCCTTTGGACACGGGGCTTTGCATTGTTAATGGTACCTCCTGTGCAATCTACTATCGTGCCTCAAATATTACCATCCTGGTAGTTTTAGGTCCATTCCAAATTGCTGTTAAAATGTAATTTTGAAATGGCAGCATGTGACATTTTGTATACTCTGCAGCGTTCCTGGGACTGACTTTTGACTTTATTCAGTGTTTAAAGCTGGATGGATGTTTTGGGCTTTTGTTACACCTTACACCAGGGGTGTCCAAACTTTTTTCAAAGAGGGCCAGATTCGATGAAGTGAACATATGCGAGGGCCAACCATTTTGCCTGACATATCTTTGGACTATTAAAATTAAATGCAAATTAACTATTTTATGCAAAGTTTATTGCAAATGGCATATTTTTTTTATTTCGTCACATGAATGGCAAATCTAAACTGGTGTTAAATCACTCTGCCTTTCATATCTGAAGGCCAGATGAAAAAAAAAAATCCAGAAAGCTGAAATATCAGGAACCATGTAAAGTACATTACTTATAATTGGTAATAAAGCTTGTCTGTCCACTTTTAAGTTAAAAAAAATATGAACCGGAACATAACACAAAGTATACATGTTATGCCCAAATATATTTATTACTTATTTAGACCAACTGACATTAACTGAGATTTTATAATGTATTCACCTCAATTTGGAGCATGCGTGCTCCCTAATTAGTCACACAAGGGTTAACCACATATAAGCGCTACATAAACCAACCGATGATGATTGATGGCAGCAATAATAGTCATGAATGATGCCAATGTAGTAAATAGAACATTGGAAAAGTTTTTTATTCAAAATTTGTTCCATGTATGTATAAAAAAAGCAGTACACCTTGTACAATGACCACCGATGGATCTCCAATGGTGAAGCCAAAATAAGGGGATAAAAACACACAGCTTGGTGACCATCATTGTGTGTCAAGGTATAAAACCAGCCAGAAACAATGCAGCAGTGTGGACAGTTGTCTTGCTCGGGCTGTAAGGGAATAACAGAATGCCTCAATCCTGAACAGGGAAGGGTGGAAAAGGGGTCACACAATACCCTATATAGGAGGCAAGGAGGATTGCCGTCTGAGTGCCAACCTGTAAGAAGACCTTGACGTGACGTCAGACTCTGGGGGAAGGAGGACCAAAACAAGACTTAACCCGCTATAGAGCCACTGGTGGTGAGCAGCATGTGCGATGACCCAGTGCTCGGGAGCGTGAGGAGTGCCTTCTTCCCGTATGGGTTGTCCTGACAACTTTTCAATCTTCTATTTACTACATGGGCATCATTCATGACTATTATTGCTGCCGTCAGTGATCAGCGTCTGTGGGTTCATATAGCACTCCTGTGGTTAACCCTTGTGTGACTGATACTTTTGAACACCCCTTCTAGTGTGTTTTGTTCCCACACAGCTGCTACTTGACCCCCGAGTGTTATGCCAATTATGTAGAGGGTGCTTGTCCTGTCATACTAGTGCCCGATTTTTATTTGTATTTTTTAGTGCTCCCTAATCAGCTAAGTCCGAGGCCAAATTGAGCAAGGGATATAAAGCTGGCCGGGGCTGGCGGTGGGTGGTATCAATAGTGTATTCACAAGTAATAGGAAAAACCGGAATTGGATGCAGTGGGCTGGGATGGACCATCATTTTGAGTACAAGTCATTCAAAACGGTAGCATATGTGAGGATGTATAAAATGGCAAAAGAACTAATAATGGTACAAGTGCAGTCCCGTCGCGTTGAAAGATCCAGGGGTCCTTAGCAGCGCACGGAGATTTACAGGGGCCAAAACAATAGATTTTTTCAAATTACCTGTGGAGCCATATTAACGCGGATGTGCCTGCCTTACACAATAAGCAATGGCCGTTTATCTTATTTGATCGAGGCAAAACGGGCACACTGCCAGTTTGTCGTTTTGGTTTTTTATTTTTTTTTATTTCTCCATGCTCTTGTCCTGCTTGAATATATTTTGTCTGTTCTTAAGCCAGCTATCAATTGTTTCATTCTTTTTGTAAATTACCACCTGAGCTTCTAAAGCACAATTTCTTTTTTTTTTTTTTTTTTTTTACTTACCCAGGAAGAAATATTCAAAAAGGGTCTCCCCCCTGTTAAAGCAGTCATGATAAAAAAAAATCCTCTCCAAGGCAATGGCTTAATGTGCCAATATGCACGCATGAGGTGATGTCACCGGCTGCATCCAGTGTGAATATCACTTATACGCCACCAGTTTAGGAGATATTATCTGTACCTACAGGTAAGCCTTATTCTATCTTTACCTGTAGGTACAACTTAGTTAATCATTTTTTATTTTATTTATTTATTTTTTTACTCAACCCAGCGGGCTGAACAAAAAAAAAATGAGGAGCTCGCTATACTAACTTATGCGGTGGTAGTACAGCAATCTCCCTGCTGAGCTATTTAGTTCTGAGAGGGGGGACTTCTGCCCCGCCAGAACACCACTGGTCAGCGATTGCAGCCATTGGCTGTGAGCGCTGAACAGATGCTGGTCGGCTGCTGGTTTTCCAGCATGCCCATTCAACAGCAGCCATACAGCCTGCTGTACTGACTGGCAAAATGACAGTTGGTTTCTGTTAAACCAGCCAATATTCAACCCGTGTGTACCAGCCTTATACGTTTGGGCACAATAGGAATACCACATATAGTGGTCAACTGAAACAATACTGTCCTTGCAGAAAGCGAACCAGATTTTTGGTGTCCGTAGTTATTTACCTGAAAAATTAAAGGAGAAGCTTAAATGGTCCCATGCCGCTGGCTGTGTGATGGTGACAGCACAGTTAGGCAGGAAATTGGTCTGTCACTACACACTACTCAAAAAAAAATCCCAGCAACCTTTTGGAGTAACCTTAGCTCTTCATGAAATCCAGGTTAAACTTTGCTCTAAAATATAGGTGTAAGGGCTGGTTCACACAAGATTCAGTTCACTGCATTTTTAGTCTGCAATAGAAACTCGTGGACAATGGTTAACGTGGATTCCAGGTGCACTAGTTCACACCAGTGCCGTGCATTCCATTGCAGTCAACAAAAGTAGATCCTGTTCCATTTTTTCCTGTATGGAATGCGGAAAAATACTCGTGTTATCACTTCCGATAAAGAAAAAAAAAAGAGTGGGAAAACGTACTCGAGCGCATCAAAAACATGCATCAGGTAAGCAGAATTTGTGGTCTTAACTGGCTTCCACTCATGGTGGAAGGAAAAAAATTGAGTCCTCTATGAGCTGCTTAACAGTATGTGAGGATGAATCTTTCCAACAGAGAATTTAACCCTCCCTGCTCTCTCCAAATCCTAAAATTTTGGCTGCAGTTGGCCTTTCAATAAACTGCAAACCCTTTTATCTGTTACCTCATATTATTATTTTTTTTATAGCTCATTTTTGTACAGAAACAAATTATGTTACAAAACACTGTGTACTACATCTGGGAAACATGAAGCCCTGTTTATAGAACCCCACTCAGTGTCGTGTGCAGTTAAAGTTTTCCAAGTTGTATGAGTAATTAAAGTAGAGTTAAGACTTTAGCAGTCTGAGTGGGTCTGTACTAATAGGTTCTTGTGTAATAACAAGAAAAGTCTTCCTGTTCCTGTCCTCTCCCCCACTCAATTTGTTATGCTCATTAGCTTTTGTCAGTGCATTCGTTTTATTGAAATTTTAGACTTATAAGGGACATGTCACAGTAAATCTCACCTTTCCAGCAGAAGCAGCCCTGGCTGTAATTTCTTCTTTTAATTAAACCACTGCCTGTGGATTAAAGCTCTTTGTACGACATGCTGAAGAAAATAAGAATCTATTTAGTAGAAAATATTCATGTCATGATTAAAATCCTGCATAGTGTCTGTAAAAAGCAGCATAGTTTTGTGATTTTATTATTTTTTTTTTTTTTTTTTTTTAATGATTTTGTCTAGAACGCTGCAAAAAAATGGGGCGTGGCAAATGTGGAGGAATATGAAATTTTCTAAATGTTGTACTGGAACTGTTTCATTTCAGGAACTATTGTCTTCAAAGTTGAAAGATCCAAAGATGACTTTTGACATCTGCAGCTGTCAATTTGTTTACCATTACTCATTTGAGACATATGAGCAGGCTGACATGATGCTCAGAAATGCTTGCGAACGACTTTGCCCTGGAGGCTATTTCATCGGCACAACTCCAGATGGCTTTGAGCTGGTGTAAGTGTTTTAAGATCCTTTTTATTACTATGTAAAATGCTCAGAAAAATGAGCTGTCTATTCCATTATGCTGCCAAATACTGGTAAACAGCCTCTTGTGGTATGTTTGACAGAAAAATCTTTTTAGAATGTTTATTGCTGAATTATTAACTCTTACTATGTGTAACACTATTAGTATGAGTCCTAATTGATTCGGGAACTTTATAAAGATTAGAAATACTGTACATATTTAGCTAATACATTCACAAGTGTCATTTTGGCAATTTTTTGATTCTTGCCCTATTTTTATACCGGAAAAAATGTTTTAAAGGGCGCATAGGTTTAGATCTACAAAGTGTCTTTCTCCCAAATGTTTATTGGACTAATTCTTCATTGCTTTTCTGAGAAAGGGCTATTTTACAGAGCGTTGTTGATCCAGGGAGTATTAGGAATTACTTATACCCCTCTCTTCCCTGCCCTACCCTCTGATCTGCTGGACATTGAGTTGGAAACACTTGAAAAGCAGGCAACACCAGCTATGTGCTTTTTTTTATTTATATAATAAAAAAACCCATTCGTGCTCCGAGAGGAAAGTGCCCTGTGTTGAATGTTCTTTTGTAAAATAATGCTTTTTATGTAACTATATTAATGGCAATGTCGCACTAGGATTACTAAAAATTTGCAGAAAAAACTTAATTCAAACCAAAAACAACCGACGACTAAGTGCCAAAAAGCGCACCGCACTTAAACCCAGTGTAATAAATATATAAGGGTTCAAATACATATATTGAATACAAAGCATGCATCAAATCCTGTAGTCACTGCAAATCAGTGTATGCAGGTAGCCCAAAAACTAGACATATGTAAAACTGACACTAAAGCCAGATCTGCTGTGTGCTGTGGAAGGGAACTCCTATCTGTATGAATGAGACAAGAAGGGAGGAACACAGCACAAAAACCATGGTGTGGCATCCTCAGTTAAAGCAGTTGTATATTATACTCAAAGTGTATGACCTCTCACCCAGGGGAACCGCCCAAGGATGGGAAGATCACAATACCATTTGCACTCCCTGACCAGGGGCATGGGTGAAAAGAGGATAGTGGTGTCCAGAAAAACGCATCCCCCACAAATTACGCTCTTGCTGGGATTCGACTGTACCAGCCCCCAGTGTAACATCACAACTTGGAGCTTCCGTAGGATACGTTTCAATGTGACTGCCTTTATATTAGCTGACCTCTGGGGCAACCCAAGAGGACTAAATACATAGCTAATGGTAATGAGCTTAAAACATACGTTCACCTTTGTAAACTTGTTAGATGATGCACCAATATTGTTGCATCAACATTTAGTACTGTCAGCCTTTGCCGCTGACAGCTTGTAGTTCTTGGAATAATGAGGGTGTATCCGTGCTTTGGACTAGTTAATAAGAAAAATGTAGCTTAAAGCTGCTGCCTCCACTTAAACAACTACCTAAGTAGATGCTCAGGTATAATAAAAAAAAAAAAGTGGGTGTGACGCTTCTTGTGATGGGTATCGGTGTATTACTAAATCCAATGTGTGGCCCATAATATACCAAGCCTCACGGAATACGTGCTACAAATGAATCGTATACTAAAGTCAAGTGCAAAATCACAAAGAATAAATGCGTTAAAATGACACATGCTTTAATTAAACCAGTAATAGTGACTCAATAAAAAAAGGTGACGTGCATAAAAAGCAATATTATAGTTGTCCTTCAGTTTGGTATTGCGCAAAATTACTTGAACCATAAACAAAGCAAAAATGTAATGTCAGAAGATCTCTAATCATGTGATGTGCCGGTTTCTTCACTCATACTCCCCTTTTACGTACTGCACTCACCGGAAAGCTCTCCCCACCAGGGGGTATCCAGCATTCACAGCACCAGTGGCTGTATGTTATCTTCTATCTAAATGGATGGCTGTCAGTCTTTGTTCTAATGCTCGCATTACACCTGCAGTTTCATACATGTGTAGAAAATAAAACCTCCATAGCGTAATTCCGTGGTGTAAATTTAATAGAAAAATTGGTAGTACACTTCATCACGTAAAAGCCAAGCAGTATTGTATACAAAGAATCAGGAAGTTCGGGACGCCAGACGTAATCAGGAGCTGCGCCATATTGCTACACCCTCCGGTTTAAATAAGGTGTGGTATCCTAGCAACCCTGGGTCACATGTCTGGCGGCCATGTCAGTACTCCGTGTGATTTACTGATACTCTTGTCCAGGCCTATGTCCGAGCCCCATGTTGGTACGCCGCAGGTATACGAATAAACTGTGTGTTATAGCAACCCGCTCTCTGTTGTTGCCAATGGGTATAGATGCTATAGTGTCTCGGCGTTAATATAGGGTCAGGGTTACTGTCAGACCTAAAAGCAGCTTCTTAGAAGCTGTCATTTTTCTAAACTACGACATATTCTAACATACAGATGCCAATAAAAAAAATTGTTAAAAATCTAATCAAAAGCATTGCAATAATTGAATTCAAACGGACCAAGGAGAAAAGGGCTACTGTTAAAATGTGGCGCTAAACATTTAAAACCTTCATAAGAGTGAAAAAAAGGATGTATTTAAAAAAAAAAAAAATTGTGTTTTCTCTTACGTCCTCCGACAGTCGCCGCCATCTTCATATTCGTCACAATGGGGTATTAGACTGCTCCGTAGGAGTAGCTAGGCAACAGAATATGTCAATATTAAAGCTTTTAACATATCCCCACCCCAGGGGGTGGTCCCCTCAGTCTATACCCTCCTGCTTCCTGTTTCCTGCTTCAGTTTCAATGTCTAGCTTGTCAGGAGTAGCTGGATGTCTCTATGCTGGGGCATTTTGTCTCAGCCTTCTCTCTTTTTTGATTTTGAGTTTTTTCTCTCTTTCTTTATTTAGCTGTTATTTTTACCAGCAATAGTTAGATCTTCGGATGAAGAGGATAATGCGGGCTGCGTCTCGGGCTGTCTCCCCTGGTCGCAGGATGTGGGTCAGTGGCTTCTCAGCCCGCCATCGAGCGTTCAGTCAGGTACCGCTCCTGAGTTTTCTGAACAACCCATCCCTGTTTTCCGTGCAGGGATGCTAGGGTGAGGTGGCTACCTCACTGGACGCTGTGCGGTTTCTCAACCCACCTTCTGCTGCGTCCTGGATGCGACTCTCCCTGTCTCATGTACAGCGGCTTGTTCGCCTGTGCGGGTCCCCCACGCCATGTAAGAGGTAAGTGTATTCATGTGGGGACCTGTCTGTCTGGGGGGTGTCAGTCTGTGACTGTGTTACCTTGCCCTGTGTTCACACTATTGATGTTTCCCTATCTCTCACACTGCATGCTGTGGGCTGCAAGGAGGGGGGGGCTGTGCTGCACTTCTGTGTCAGTCTGAGTGTGTGAACAGCTGTGTGCTGTGGAACTTGATGCTATCATGTTTGGGGCACATTACAGCGCCGCTGCGGCGGTCCACCATGTTCTTTATAACTATGTGGTGTATTTCTATTCCACCTTCATGAGGTGGGGGAGCGGCGGTTTCGGGGCCAAACGGCGCCATTTTGGCTGTACTCGCTCCGGCCGCATGGTACACATGCATGGCGGCAATTTTCTTGTAGCCTCCCATAGGCTTTAATGGAGCGCCCTGAATATCAGCAATTCCTTTTCTACAGGAGCACCGATCTGGCCAGCAGCAGCAGCGGTCTCTCAAGGTTTTTTCCCTCTATTCTCTGTATCCTTGCCTGAGTATAACTTCTCCCTGTGGGGGTCCCTGGTGTGGGTGTGCTTGTGTGGCGGTGGGCTACGTTCGCAGCGCCTTATTTAAAGGGGCGGTCACCCATTTTATTTTACTCATTTTGGGGCATGGATTCTCAGGAAAGCAAATTTCCTGTCACATTGGTGGGAAGCCAGGGGACTGCGGTTTTTCCCCCTCGGGGGGGGGGGGGGGATTTGGCTGCGATTGTGGCTAGCCTTGCGACTCAGGTGCAATTGCTGATGGCTGCTCAATCCTCAAAAAGGCCCAGAGTTTTCAATTTCCTCTGATTCAGAGGGTGTTGGTGATGGGGCTGCTGTTGCTGGGGTCTCCTTGTCGGGGTCCCGTTCCTCCCTGGACCTTGTAGCGTCAGGAATGGAGGCTGAGGTTGAGGGGGTTGATATATTCTCCCCCTGGCTCGTCTGAAGAGCTTGCACTCATGGATGAATTGGTTGCTTCTATCAAGCAAACACTGCGTTTACAGGATGAACCTTGTCCTCCTGCTGCCTTGGCGGCTTATGGGACGCAGAAAAGACGCAAAACATCGCAGGTATTTCCCTGCACTGATGATTTTCAATGCGCTGTAAAGGAACATTGGCGTAATTTACGCAAGCTTTTTGCTATACCAAGTAGGTTTAAGCTGCGCTATCCTTTTAGGCCCGCTACTGATGGGCGTTGGTGTGTCCCACCTCCGGTGGATCACGCGATAGCGGTTCTTAATAAGCCCACTGCGATTCCTGCTGAGGATATCCCGGTGTTCCGCGATGCCACGGACAAGCGGACGGAGTCCCTTGCCCGTCATGCCTATTCTATTATGGGTTCTATGCTGAAAGCTTTATTTGCTTCACTTATGGCGGCCCAGGCTGTCGCGAGCTGGACGCAGGTGCTTAATCGCGTCCTGGTGGCTGATTCTGCCCTCCAGGCGACTTTGGATATGGTGGATCAAATCCACCAGGGTGTCATGTATTTGTGTGATGCGGACCTGGATATGGTTCCGTTGGCTGCACGTGTACATGGTGTGGCGGTATTGTCTCGCCGTTTTGGTTTGGTTGAAGTGTTGGTCGGTGGACCAATCTTCGCGTAAGACCTTGGCTAATCTGCCCTATGATGGTTCTCGCCTTTTTTGGTGAGTCCCTAGATACGTTAATTAGGGGGCTCACGGGTGGTAAGAGCGCGCTCTTACCCTAATCCCACAAGGCTAAGACGGCTCCTGGTAAGAAGCCGTGGACTGGTTCAGCGGCCCACAACAGTGCGGCCTGAAGGGGCGCCCTCACCCGACTCTGGGGTGGGGGGACGCTTGCTCGGTTTCCTTCAGCCATGGCTGTCCCGGGTTCGGGACAGGTGGGTTCAGGAAATCGTTCGATCTGGCTACGAGATCGAGTTTCTCTATAGGCCGGAGCGCAGATTTTTTCCCTCAAATCTTCTACTGTTCCCGGAGCGTTTGCGGGATCTGCATCTAGCGGTGCAGGACCTGAGGGCTCAGGGAGTGGTGGTCCCGGTGCCTCATCGGGACAGGTTTCGGGGGTTCTATTCCAATCTGTTCACCGTGCCCGGGAAGGAGGGCAAGGTACGTCCGATTCTGGACTTAAAGGCGCTGAACCGCTTTGTGCGGGTGCGCAAGTTCCGCATGGAATCTCTGCGGTCGGTGGTGGCTGCCCTGGTTCCGGGGGAGTTCATGGCTTCCATCGACTTAAAGGATGCGTATCTTCACATCCCGAATTTCGAGGGTCACCAGAGGTACCTTCGATTCGCCATAGCGGTGGATCACTACCAATTTGTGGCGTTGCCCTTTGGTCTCACCTCGGCTCCACGGGTGTTCACCAAGGTGCGGGCACCGGTTTTGGCTTTGTTGAGAGCCCAGGGCGTCTCTGTCCTAGGGTATCTGGACGATATTCTGGTTCGGTCTGCGACCAGCCAGGGTCTGGAGAAGGCTCTGTCCGTTACGATGCAGTCTCTGCAGGAGTTTGGTTGGACGATAACTTTTCCAAAGTCAGCACTGTGCCCATCGGTTCGTCTCCCTTACCTGGGAATGGTTCTGGACTCTGTCCAGGCGAAGGTCTTCCTACCGGACGGCAAACTCAGGACTCTTCAGGAAGGAAGTCAGGTCCCTCAGGGACGCTCCGTCCTCGTCCACTCGGACGTGCATGAGATGTCTGGGATTGATGGTCTCGGCTTTCGAGGCGATTCCCTTCGCCCAGTTTCACACGCAGGGTCTCCAAGCGGAGATCCTGTCCAGGTGGGACGGGCGACCGCGATCTCTGGATCCGGATTTCGTTAGGCCATCGCACCAGAAGGGTTCTTCTGTGGTGGCTGCTGTCCCCGCCGGTGTCAGGGGGCAAGTCTTTTCGTCCTCTCTCATTGACGGTGGTCACCACGGATGCCAGCCTGTCGGGCTGGGGTGGTGTTCTGGGCGTTCTGTCCGCCCAGGGAACTTGGTCGGAGGGGGAATCCTCCCTTCCGGTCAGCATTCTGGAATTGCGTGGGATGATTCTCTGCCTTCAACGTTGGCCGGACAGGCTGCAGGGCTGTCCGGTTCGGGTGCAGACGGACATTGCCACGGCGGTGGCTTACGTCATTCGCCAAGGAGACACCAAGAGGGCCCGGGTGGCTCGGGAAGTGGCCGACATTCTGTCTTGGGCCGAGACGCATGTCCCGGCGATATCGGCGGTTCACATTCCAGGGGTTGGAGAACTGGCGGGCGGATTATCTGATGCCGCCAGTCCCTGGACCAGGGGGAATGGCCCCTCCGTCCGGGTGTTCTCCAGATGTTGTGCGCGACGTGGGGTCTTCCGGAGGTGGACCTGTTCGCGTCTCGTCTGTACAGCAAGGTGTACAGGTTCGTGGCAAGGCCACGCGATCCTCGGGCAGACGCGTCAGACGCGTTGGTAGCTCCGTGGCATCAGTACCGACTGCGTTTTCACCGTTTCAATTGCTGCCCAGGTTCCTTCGCAGGTTGGTCTCGGAACCAAAACACTGTGATTCTTGTGACACCGGACTGGCCTCGCCGGTCCTGGTACGCAGACCTCGTGCATTTGGCGGTCGACACCCTGTGGCGTCTGCCTCTTCGGGAAGATCTCCGGTCTCAAGGGCTGATATTTCATCCTGCCTTGCAGTCGCTGGCTTTGCCGGCCTGGCTGTTGAAACCGAGGCCCTGAGGGATAGGGGTCTCTCCCCTGAGGTCATTTACACTTTGATCGACGCAAGGAATTTTTTCCTCGGGGTAGGTCTTTTACTGTATTTCGGAGGCCTATTTTGCCTGGTGTGAGTTCAGGGGGTCTTCACCTCGCCCGTGGTCGGTGTCTGGGGTGTTGTCCTTCCTTCGAAAGGGTGTTGACAGCGTTTGGCGCTGGCTATGATCAAGGGTCAGGTGTCTGCGATGGCCGTTCTTTTTTCAACGTCCTATGGCATCTATCTCCTTGATTGGCACTTTTGTTCGGAGGCATCTGGTCCCTCCTAGGAGGGTGCCTCTGCCTCCTTGGGACTGGAATCTTGTTCTGTCCGTGTTACAACATGGTTCTTTTTTGAACGGATCGGGTAGATCTCGTTGTCTATGTTGTCCTAGAAGGTCACCTTTTTTGGTGGCGATCAATTCGGCTCGCAGAGTGTCGGAGCTGGCAGCCTGTCCTGCCATTGTCCGTATCTGGTTAATCACTTGGTTAAGGTGGTCTTGCGACCTAACCCTTCTTTTTTTCCGAAGAGGGTTTCGGAATTTCACCTCAATGAGGACATTGTCTTGCCTTCGCCTTGCGCGAAGTCTAAACATTCGGAGGAGGTGGTGTTGCACTCCTTGGATGCTGTTCATGGCGATTAGGGTTTACCTAAAATCGTCTGAATCTTTTCACAAGTCGGATTCTTTGCTTGTCCTTCCGGGGGTCCTCAGGGCGTGGCGGCGTCGGCTTCTGCCGTCGCCAATTGGTTCAGACAGGCCGTTGAACAGGCCTATGCTTTGCGGGGAAAAGTTTCCCTTGTTCCTGTGAGGGCGCACTCTACCAGATCTCTGAGTACGTCTTGGGCCTGTCGTCATGGGGCTTCTGTGGCCCAGGTGTGTAGGGCGGCGACTTGGTCGACCGTGCACACCTTCACTCTGTTCCACAGAGTGGATGTTCAAGCATCGGCAGATGCTTCCTTTGGCCGCAAGGTTCTTAGTGCGGCGGTCCCTTAGGGTCCCTGGTTTTGGTCCTTTGGGCTGTTTGGGATTTCTTTGTATCCCTGGGTTATTTGTTTTTTTCCTGGGTTATTGCTCCCGTTGAGCAAATTTTTTCTCGTGTTGCCCAGCTGGTTTCCTTCCTTTGGTAAGGTTACTTTCTTGATGTGGAGACTGCGTTGCCTTTAGGCGCGGCTGCGTTTCCCACCCCTCATGTTTGCACTGCTTTTGGGATGTCCCCATTGTGATGAATATGAAGATGGCGGCGACTGTCGGAGGACGTAAGAGAAAACGGAATTTTTGTAAAATCTTACCTGTAAAATTCCTTTCTCTGAGTCCTCCGACAGTCGCCGCCCCCGCCCCTCTTTTGGGGTTTAGGTACTCTACTGCTATTCCACTGAAACTGAAGCAGGAAACAGGAAGCAGGAGGGTATAGACTGAGGGGGCCACCCCCTGGGGTGGGGATATGTTAAAAGCTTTAATATTGACATATTCTGTTGCCTAGCTACTCCTACGGAGAAAAGTCTAATACCCCATTGTGACGAATATGAAGATGGCGGCGACTGTCGGAGGACTCAGAGAAAGGAATTTTACAGGTAAGATTTTACAAAAATTACGTTTTTTTTTTTTTTTTTTTTTTTTTTTTTTTTTTTTTTTAAAAAGCTCTGTTTCCTCAATCACAATAGCACTCACGATTGGTGGAGGCGGAATGAGATTGAATGTGGTTACTCCATTTGTTTTCATTGTAAATTGACCAATGTATTCCCTAATAAGGGTCTTTTGTATGAAGGCAAAATGTTGCAATTAGTAGAGAAAAGGAGATGTATGTATAGCAAATATCTGATAGTGCGCCCAGCATGTAAATAAAATGTAAAAACCTTTTAAAAAGAGGATTTATATCAGATGTCAATAGTTTGTGATGAAGCAGTTAAGGTCAATGTCTATTAGGGATGCACCGAAATGAAATTCTTGGCCGAAGCCGAATAATAATAAAATGTTTGGCCGAATACCGAACGCGGTGTTTCGCATTTTTTCCATTTATTTTGCCAATTTTTTGTCCTCTCTCTCTTGTCCTCTCGTGTCTCTCTCTCTCTCTCTTGTCCTCTCTCTGTCTCTCTCTCTGTCTCTCTCTCTGTCTCTCTCTCTGTCTCTCTCTCTGTCTCTCTCTCTTGTCCTCTCTCTTGTCCTCTCTCTTGTCCTCTCTCTTGTCCTCTCTCTTGTCCTCTCTCTGTCTCTGTCTCTGTCTCTCTCTCTCATGGGATTCAGTGCACACTGCAGCCTTGTACCATAGGGTTAATGTTAGTGACACTGTAGGGATTGGGAAGGATGCTGGGAATGGAAATCAGGAAGCATGCAGGCAGCCTTGTAAATTTGAATTGCAGATACAGGGCACTGGGCAGGTCAGGGTTAATGTGGTAACATCAATTACTCAGTGACAGTCAGTCAGTGTCAGTGTGGACTCGATCAGATTATACAGTGACAGACAGTCTCTCATAGTGGTGGTAGTAGGAGGCTGGAGGTGGACTAGTAGGAGCCTGGAAAGGAGCACAGCCGCATACATACATTACTCACTCGTGCACTGCAGCCCGCCCCACACATTCAGTGAGTCTTACTCTCCTCCCTAGTTTTTTCAATGGCACATTCAGGAAGCCAATCACGCCGTGAGTAGCGGCACAGCGGAACCAATCAGGTGTGCAGGCACGCGTGATTGGTTCGCTGTGCAGCTAATCACGGCGTGATTGGCTTCCTGAATGTGCCATTGAAAAAACTAGGGAGGAGAGTAAGACTCACTGAATGTGTGGGGCGGGCTGCAGTGCACGAGTGAGTAATGTAATGTATGCTCACCGCTGAAGTGTCCCGGCTTCACGGAAGTCTGAGAGTCCTCCTCCGAGTCCCTTCCCCCTGTAAATATCGTGACCTCGGCGATATGAATATCGCCTACGGCCACAGAACGATAGTCGATATCATATCGACTATCGTTCAGCCCTATTATTCGGCACAAATTTATTCGGCCTTTTGACTTATTCAGCCGAACACCGAAAGTGCTTTTTTTTTCTATTTTCGGCCGAATAATGTTCGGCCGCCGAACATTCGGTGCATCCCTAATGTCTATATTCAGGCTCTGGTTGGAGGGAATTTAGCAAAAATATCCACTTGGTTTTATTCTGCGAAACCTTGACCCTCTTGTTGTCACCCCTTTTAAATGTCTTTTTATTATGTCAATGCCATAAAAAGTCACGAGAGAGTGGTCTTTTTGAGGCGGTTCTGTTTGCCCAGTTCTATACGAGGTCTCTTCAAAGGGAGATTTTGGTCAAATGGTACAAGTGTCCGATGTCTCTGGAAAACCAAGGGGTCTCTGGTCTGGTGGCTTCGCTCTTCAACAGGGAAAATCCTTTCTCCCCTTGAATTGGACAGTGGTCACCACGGATGCCAGTCTGTCCTGGTGGGGAGGTGTCCTGGGTCTGAGCTTTGTTCAAGGTGTTTGGGCATTGGAAGAGTCCTGACTGCCTATAAATGTCTTGGAACGCTGGGCGATCAGACTGTGCCTGGGTCATTGGACGGATCGACTTTGGGGGCTTCCAGTGCTGATTCAATAAGGCAATGCCACGGTGGTGGCTTATGTAAATCACCAGGGCAGAACAGAGTGTATTGGTGGCCCTGGGGGAAGCCAGCATTCTCCGGTGGGCGCAACGCTTAGTTCTGGCTCCTTCCGTCATTCACCTACCATGAGTGGAAAACTGGCAGGCGAACTGTCTGTCAGCAAGGGGAGTGGTCCCTTCATCCGGATGTGTTCCATCAGATATGCCCCCGACGGGGTACCCCCAAGGTGGATCTGTTGGCGTCCCGGCTCAACAGAAAGGTACCGAGGTTAGTGGCAAGGTCACGGGATTCTCTAGCAGAAGTCAGGCGCTCTGGCTGCCCGGAGGGCCAGTATTGTCTGATCAATGCTTTCCTTCCTCTCAAGCTTTTGCCACAGAATTGAGGCAAAGGGGATTCTGGTCATTTTAGAGGCCCTAGACTGGCCTCACCAGTCTTGGTAAGCCGACCTGGTGCGCCTGGTCGCCGACATCTCTTGGAGACTGCCTCTCAGGGAGGATCTCATGTCCCAAGGGCCGATCTTCCATCCTGCTCTACAGTCGCTGGCTTTGGCAGCCTGGCTGTTTAAAGCCAGGTGCTGAAGGATAGAGGTTTGCCTTGGTTATTGATTCTGACAATGCTGAAGGTTAGGAATTCTACCTCCTAAGAAGATCTACTATTGTACGTGGAAAGCGTACGTTTCGTGGTGTGAGTTGATTGGCGTTCACCCTCCTTTTTCAGTGGCTCAGATTTTGACCTTTTTAACGGGGGTTGTTGAACAAAAATTGACCTTGAGTACCATCAAGGGCCAAGTGTCGACCTTGGCCGTTGTCTTCCAGTGACCCCCCCTGCCACGCACTCTGGTCTCTTTTGTTTAAGGGGTCCGCCATCTGACTCCACCAAGTGGTCTCATTCTCCTCTACCACTGTGGAATCTGAACTGGGTGCTTTCAGTTCTCCAGAAACCACCCTTTGAGAATATTCGGAAAATTCCCCTGCTTACCCTGTCCCAGAAGATGGCTTTTTTGGTGGCGATCACCTCTGCTCACAGGGTATTGGAACTTGCGGCATTATCTTGTCGCACCCCATACTTGGTATTGCACAAAGATGGGGTCCTTCTTCGCCCATGTCCGTTCCTTCCTAGGGCAGACTCTCATTTCCTTTTGCATTAAAACATTGTGTTGCCTTCCCTGTGTCCCAGGCCCAAACATCCTAAGGAATTTGCGTTGCATACCCTGGATGTGGTTCAGGTGTTTCGGGTGTATCTTGCATCTACGGAGTCTTTTCAGGGGTCAGACCCACTGTTTGTGGTCACGGATGGGCCAAGAAAAGGGCTGTCCACTTTTTTTTGCTACCATTTCCAGATTAGACAGATGGTGACTCAGGCCTATTTGATCATAGGTCAAGTTCCTCCTTTCCCTGTCATGGCGAACTCTACTTGGGCATTTTAGTGCTTCTTGGGCTTTCCACCCATTGTTCGCCTTGGGATTTTTTTTTTTCTTTTTTGTCCCACCCCTCGTGTTTGGCTTTGCTTAGGGACATCCCCAATGGTTCATAATCCTGGAGAGCGGTGTCTGTCAATGAACGAAAGAGAAAATGGGATTTTTGACTTACCGTAAAATCCATTTCTCAGAGGTCATTGACAGACACAGCACCCACCCCGCTATGGAGTTGTATTACTAAACTGAAGACCTATAGCAGAGAGGGGAAGTATACTACCTGGGACTGCCCATAGTCCAAGTGTAGCCAAGTTTTATTTATTTTTTTTATGCCTAGTGTCCTTCTCCTGTAGAGGGAAATATTAACCCAATGGTTTAGAATCCTGGAGAGCTGTCAGTCAAATTCAGAATAAAAAAAAAAATTGGATTTTGACTTACCGTAAAATCCATTTCTCTTTCTTTGTTTGTATTGGATTATTGTTGGTGTGTGCTTTTTTGTGTATTTTGGTTTGCTAATCTTTTCTTTCAATTCTTTACAGGAAACGTCTTGAAGCTTCTGAAACCAGTTCTTTTGGGAATGATGTGTATGGTGTCACGTTTCAAGAAAAGGGAAACTATCCCCTCTTTGGGTGCAAATACGACTTTAGACTGGAAGGTGTGGTTAACGTGCCAGAGTTTTTGGTATATTTTCCAGCTCTTGTAGAGTAAGTTCCTTTTTTTTTTTTTTTTTTTTCCCCTTGGTGTTTTGTAGAATTTTGTTTGATTTTCGTTTGATATGTCCTGTGCACCAAAATGATCACTTGCCTACTTTTTTCCATACTGCCTGCACTTGCTGCTTTTATTAGTATTAGCTGGAGTTCGGCTTTAGTTTGTGCGTGTTAAATCTAACACTCCTCACCCCAAATTGGCAATACTGCTGTCCCAAGTATTCCCCCTGTGCCCCTACATCCAGAGTGGTGGCACTTTAACGCAGGTGGTGTGTTACTGGCCAGATCACCAAGTGTATAAAGTCTTAAAGAAAAAAATAAACTAACCACCACATCTAATGATGGGTAAGCTGCAATATACTACTTTTTTGGTTTTGATACCACTTTATTGCAAACATTAACATACGGTTTGCATCTTGGGTATGGGGAATTTGGGAAAAATTGGGTTGGAGATGGCTTGTACCAGCGCCTATTATTTTACAATTACTAAGTTCTATAAGATTTTATGGAATTGGTGGTTTTAATTTTTCCTGCATGCCACCTAGCTGATTTGGACAAAATTGTTTTGTATACTGAATCTTTTTTTTTTTTCTCCTCTCTGAACCTGTATTTTGTATGCTAAACTGTTATGGCTCTAGGCAAATATCTATCTAGACCTCTGAAGGTGTAGGTTGAGTTTTTGACCCATTCCTGTTGGCCCCTTGGCATGGTTCGATTTTGCTTTTATTGCTGTCCATCCTTCTGATTTGTTTTGGGACATCTCAGGGTCTAAAAATATCCTTCCTTCTACTCATGTTTCTCTTCCTGAGTTAGCCCTAACTGAGGCAGACACAGAAGGAACAAAGATGGGGACATTTAGACAGTTTTACAGGAAGCGGTGATGGATTTTCTCCCCAGAACTTAACACAGCATGTTTGCTAATGTGGAAAGGCTCATTGCTGCTGTCCATCAAAGCATGTGCAGCTTGATTCTCCTCCATCTCACCATACCCCTTTAGGAACAAAGAGACCTGCAAAATCTTTTAAAACCTTCCCTGTTCATGAACAGATACACATTCTATCATGGTTGGATCACGCCAGACAAGAACTCTGTCCAATAGAAAAAAGTTTACTAAATAGGCTCTTTCATTCATTGACGGACACAGCTCCTCATCTTATTGATTTACGTGGGTTATGCTGCATCCTACAGGAGTAGAATTCTAGGCAGTAAAGAACTTGACTGTGCCTACGGGGCAGTCCCAGTGGGTATACTCCCACGCTCTGCTATAGGTACTCCCCCCCCCCCCCCCCCCCCTTCTGCTTAGTCAGGGGTAATGACCCAATTCCTTGCTAGGATCTCTGGTTCTGACTTTTTTTTTTTTCTTTTCAAATTTAATTTCTCTATCCTTCGACAGACTCAGCTCCTCATCTTCTTGACTCTTAGGGTTATGTTCCTCCTTCTAGGAATATGCACTAGGCAGGAAAAAATGTAACCACGCCTATGGGTGCTGTCCCTGCAGGCATAACCCCTCATTCTTGACCCTTGACTCTATAAAACAGCTGGTTCTGCTTTGTGTTAGGAATAGGACCTAGCTCCCTGCTGGGACTTCGGTCTTAGCTGTAACAGGGAAAGTTTGTGATTTTTTTTTTTTTTTTTTTTTTTTTTTTTTAAACTAGTTAGTACATGAGGACCAAGATTCAGAGGAAGTACAAGCAGGGTATCTGAATTGGTGGGGTTGTCTTGCCGCTCACCTTATTTGGTGGTACTACAGGGATAAGGTGGTACTTTGACCTAATCAGTGTTTCCTTCCTAAGGTGGTTTCTGATTTTCATCTGAATGAAGACTGTGTTGTCTTTGTCTTTTGTCCTAAACCTCATTTTTCTAAGAACTTACTGAAAAAATACTTTTTTTCTGAAGTTCGACAGACGCAGCACACGCCCCTCTACCTCTGAGGTATGGGGTTTTTGTCTTCTAAACACTGCTTGCAACTAAAGTGTTTGATGGCCGAGTCTGAGGGGTTATGCTTGCAAGGACAGCCCCCATAGGCGTGGTTAAGGTTTTCTCCTGCCTAGTGCCTATTCCTAGGAGGAGCATAACCCTATGAGTCATGAAGATAAGGAGCTGCGTCTGAACTTCAGAGAAAAGGATTTTACGGTAAGTTCTTACAAAAATCTTATTTTTTTACCTCCTTTATTATTTTGTACCTGTTGAAAATGTACGATCAATTGCCAGTCTGGCCAGCAAGCACATGCAGACTGCAGCTCTGCGCTAGGTCGACCGCGACATAGCCCCATTGGATGGTCGCTGGCCTGTAAGTTAAACATCTAGCGAGGCCCCTGGAGGGTTTTGTAGTGGACATGGGCCCCTCTCTGGGATGGTCAGACCCCGGGCTCCCTTCCTTCCCAGACAGGCCTTTGTCTCCCACCCATCTGCCCCCCCAAATGGGGTGGACATACCTTTTTTAGGTCTATCTGGGTGTTGAGCTGGCGCTATGGGTGGGTGGGGAGCACGCCGCCTGCGACTGGTCGATTGAACTTTGGGAGGGGACTGGGCCTGGTGGGGGGTCACCTACCAGGACCCCCCCAATTCCTGTTGGGATCATTTTTCGAGCGCCTAGGTCCCCCCCCCCCCCCCTTGAGAGCTGCGTGGTTCCGCCATTTTCTTGTAGCTTTATATGCTACAGATCGGGGGCCATGTTTGTGTAGCCTCAGCGGCCATTTTCTTGTTTCACATTGAAAATAGTGGTGGTGGTGAGTGGAAGCCCCTCCTCGGCCTCCAGTGCTGAGCCCTGGATTTTTCTCTTCCTGATCCCCGCATGGTGTGCAGTTCAGCGCTATAAGTGCCTTATCGGTGGTGGTGAGTTTTTGTTGGGTTCTCTCCCTCTCTCTGCTGTAGCAGTGGTGGTTTGCTGTGCTGGGCCTTGTGGTGCCATCAGCCCAGTGGGTTGACCCTTGCAGTGTGATACTTCTTTTTTTTTTTTTTTTTTTTTTTGCGTGGGTTCCCTTCTCCATTAAAGTAGTCTCTGGAGCCTATTTCACCACCTGATCCCCCTCTGAGGCAGCTGGGTCCTACGGGTCCCAACAACTAACTGCACTGAAGGCTGTCCTGGTGTCCTTGGTGCCCCAAGGTAGATTTGGGCCTTGGAAAAACGGGCTATCAAAAATCTTTCCCCTGCTTCATCGGTCTCATCAGATCCTGAATCTGATTTAGCCGACACGAGTTATCCTTCTGGGTCTGCGTCCAAGCAACCTGCATGCTCAGATAGTGAGGATGATTCCTCTGCTCCTCTAGCCATGTATGAAAAGGCGCTAGTGGATGCGCTGATTGTATCGGTGCGGTAAACCTTGATGTAGGATGAGATTAACACCACATTGGAGGCACGGGTCACCTTTTGGCACCCACAGGTCCTCCCAAGGCGGCGTAGGTGTTCCCCCTTTCCCGCTTTCTTTGACTATATTGTCACAAAATAGTGTGGGTGCCCAAAATGCACTTTTGCAATTCCTAAGCATTTTGCAGTGCGGTACCCTTATGAGGATTCCATCCTTTAAAAAATGAACGGTTCCTCTTGTAGTGGTCTCCCCGGTTTCCAGGTTAAATAAAGCCATCGTAATTCCCGTTGAAGAGTCCCCTGTCTTTACAGGTCTGGCTAATAGGTCAGAGGCCTTGACCCACCATATGTTCACTGTGGCTGGTTCGGCACCTAGTCTTGTATTTACTATTGCCCTTGTGTCGCAAGCTATGATCGAGTGGCCAAAACTTCTACGCCAGGACCTGAAAGGGGAACCTCTTATTCCCCCCCCCCCCCCCACACACACTTTGCGGAGCTGGTGGATCAGTTGGTCCAAGGGTTAGTTTGTCTGTGACGCCCCTTTTGGATGCGGCTCCCTTGATTTCTAGACTGTCTGTCTCTGCAGTGGTCTTGCAGCGTATTATCTGGCTAAAATGCTGGTCTGTGTTCCAGGCTTCTAAGAAGGCCTTAACAGATCTTCCATTTGTGGGGGATCGACTGTTTGGAGCTTCTTTGGATGATATCAAAGGCCTCATATGGGGGGGAAGAGTACGCTTCTTCAACAGGCTTTCAATGTTAAGGAGCCCCTTTGCAGACAGAGGGCCTTTTCTTTTTGACTCCCAAGAGGCCTTTTCGTCCCTTGGTCTCAAGACAAGGGTTCGAAGCCCATCAGGGCCTCCGCCGGGGGTTTTAAGAGGATCTGGTTTGGCAAGCCATGAGACGATTCTGCCGGACCTGCGGACGGCTTTCTCTACATGATGGGGCAGCCATGTCTGGGGTGGGTGGACGTCTTCGTTGGTTTCCTGAATTCGTGGACCTCCCTGATACAGGACAAGTGGGTCCAGGAAGTCATTCGCTCCAGCTACAAGATGAAGTTTCGATCTTATCTTCCGGAAAGATTCTTCCCTTCCAAACTGCGCTTGTCCCCAGATCGCTTAAGGCAGTGGTTCTCCACTCCGGTCCTCAGGACCCACTAACAGGCCAGGTTTGCAAGATAACTGAAATGCATCACAGATCTAATTTGCTGCTCAGTGATTGCAGTACTCTAGTCTGCATCTCCCCAAGGTAATACTTAAAACCTGGCTTGTTATATATTATATATATATATATATATATATATATATATATATATATATATATATATATATATATATATAGTGGGTACGGAAAGTATTCAGACCCCCTTAAATTTTTCACTCTTTGTTATATTGCAGCCATTTGCTAAAATCATTTAAGTTCATTCTTCTTCCTCATGAATGTACACATAGCACCCCATACTGACAGAAAAACACAGAATTGTTGACATTGTTGCAGATTTATTAAAAAAGAAAAACTGAAATATCACATGGTCCTAAGTATTCAGACCCTTTGCTGTGACACTCATATATTTAACTCAGGTGCTTTCCATTTCTTCTGATCATCCTTGAGATGGTTCTACACCTTCATTTGAGTCCAGCTGTGTTTGATTATACTGATTGGACTTGATTAGGAAAGCCACACACCTGTCTATATAAGACCTTCCAGATCACAATGCATGTCAGAGCAAATGAGAATCATGAGGTCAAAGGAACTGCCTGAAGAGCTCAGAGACAGAATTGTGGCAAGGCACAGATCTGGCCAAGGTTACAAAAAGATTTCTGCTGCACTTAAGGTTCCTAAGAGCACAGTGGCCTCCATAATCCTCAAATGGAAGACGTTTGGGACGACCAGAACCCTTCCTAGAGCTGGCCGTCCGGCCAAACTGAGCTATCGGGGGAGAAGAGCCTTGGTGAGAGAGGTAAAGAAGAACCCAAAGATCACTGTGGCTGAGCTCCAGAGATGCAGTCAGGAGATGGGAGAAAGTTGTAGAAAGTCAACCATCACTGCAGCCCTCCACCAGTCGGGACTTTATGGCAGAGTGGCCCGACGGAAGCCTCTCCTCAGTGTAAGACACATGAAAGCCCGCATGGAGTTTGCTAAAAAACACCTGAAGGACTCCAAGATGGTGAGAAATACGATTCTCTGGTCTGATGAGACCAAAATAGAACTTTTTGGCCTTAATTCTAAGCGGTATGTGTGGAGAAAACCAGGCACTGCTCATCACCTGTCCAATACAGTCCCAACAGTGAAGCATGGTGGTGGCAGCATCATGCTGTGGGGGTGTTTTTCAGCTGCAGGGACAGGACGACTGGTTGCAATCAAGGGAAAGATGAATGCGGCCAAGTACAGGGATATCCTGGACAAAAACCTTCTCCAGAGTGCTCTGGACCTCAGACTGGGCCGAAGGTTTACCTTCCAACAAGACAATGACCCTAAGCACACAGCTAAAATAACGAAGGAGTGGCTTCACAACAACTCCGTGACTGTTCTTGAATGGCCCAGCCAGAGCCCTGACTTAAACCCAATTGAGCATCTCTGGAGAGACCTAAAAATGGCTGTCCACCAACGTTTACCATCCAACCTGACAGAACTGGAGAGGATCTGCAAGGAGGAATGGCAGAGGATCCCCAAATCCAGGTGTGAAAGACTTGTTGCATCTTTCCCAAAAAGACTCCTGGCTGCATTAGATCAAAAGGGGGCTTCTACTAAATACTGAGCAAAGGGTCTGAATACTTAGGACCATGTGATATTTCAGTTTTTCTTTTTTAATAAATCTGCAACAATGTCAACAATTCTGTGTTTTTCTGTCAGTATGGGGTGCTATGTGTACATTCATGAGGAAGAAGAATGAACTTAAATGATTTTAGCAAATGGCTGCAATATAACAAAGAGTGAAAAATTTAAGGAGGTCTGAATACTTTCCGTACCCACTGTGTGTATATATATATATATATATATATATATATATATATGTATGACTTTGTCTAAATCTAACCACTTAACCCCCTTGGAAGAAGATCTCTCCTGAGTGGAAGCTAATGCAGGGGACCCTGAACCATCCGGAGTCGGAATGTCTTCAATTGATGGCTTGGTTTCTGAAGACCTCTTATGGGCCAGAGGTCTATCAGAGGAACTTATTTCTACCCTTCTTTCCAGTAGAAAAAAGGTGACCAGAGCTATCTACTGTAATGTAATTTCAGCTTTGGAATTTCTCTATGAAGGAATGGAGAAGGGGCTGGCAGCCAGCACCCAAAAACCAAGTTGTGGCTCTTTCAGTTTTTTTTTTTTTAAAAACTTTGTTGCAAGAAACAGTTATTAGGTTTTTCAAAGCCTTCGCTTGGAATAGGCCGACAGCCTATAAAATTGTTCCCAAATGGGATTTATCTTTGGTGTTACAAGGACTTACTAAAGCTCCATTTGAACCTTTAGAGGAAACCTCCCGGAGGAGATTGGTTCTTAAAACAATTTTTCTGGTGGCGATCACATCTGCCTGTAGAATCAGTGAAATTCAGTCCTTACCGGATCGAATAATTCTCAGAACGGATCCGGCCTTTCTTCCTATGATTGCTATATCTTGTCATTGTACTCAGGAAATAGTACTGCCTACCTTTTTCCTTGGTTCCAGCTAACGCTAAGGAGTCGTCCTTTTTCATACTCTAGATGTGAGAAGGTGTCTGTTACATTATCTATCCATGACCAAGGAGTTCAGAAAACAAAATGCACTTTTCATAATCTTCACGGGATCCCGCAAAGGTGAAAGTCTCCAAAAGTACTTTAGGAAGGTGACTTTAAATGGGCAATCAAAAAAGCTTGCATAGCTCAGGGGAAAATTCCTCCTGAAAGTATTGTGGCCCATTCTACTAGGTCAGTGGCTGCTTCCTGGGCCGAATAAGCTGGTGCTTCGCCCGAACAAATCGGCAAGGCAGCTACCTGGTCCAGTTTTTCTACTTTCCTTCGGCACTATAGGCTAGACTTACTTTCAGCTGCAGATTAGGCCTTTGGTAGAAAGGTACTGCAGG
The DNA here is from genome assembly GCF_965119305.1 of Pelophylax lessonae. Lineage (NCBI taxonomy): Eukaryota > Metazoa > Chordata > Amphibia > Anura > Ranidae > Pelophylax > Pelophylax lessonae. The sequence continues at coordinate 379,115,218 of NC_138772.1, read as the reverse complement.
CAGTGGTCCCACCCTAGGGTAAGTTACTCAGTCATCCTCTCCGGGTGCTGTCCTGAAAGGCAATTTGGGAAAACCTTAGTTAGACTTAACAATGACTCGATTTCTAAGAGCCTTTCAGGACAGCAGCCTACTACCCTCCAAGTTTTTTGACTTAATAACCTGTTTTAGTTTTGTTATGTGCTCTTTTTTCCAGCATATCGGAGGCTACTCTATAACTGAAGGCATGATGGAAGAGGGGGGATTTAAAGACTGCAGTGTTTCCTGGGAAATTGGGTGGAGCTACGCTCTCTCCAGGTGCTGTCACCGGTAAGTCTAACTAAGGGTTTTTTTTGTTTTTTTTTATTGGCCCGGAAGAAACCACCATTTGATTCCATCTGGAATATTCCCATAGAGGAGCTTCCCTGCAAAGTAGCCTTATTGGTTGCAATCATGCCTGCTAGGCATATCTGAGCTCCTCTTCTATGAGGAACCGTTCTTCATACTTCACAAAGACAAGCTTATGCCCTTTCTTTCTAAGATGGTATCAGTCTGCCATCTCAAGGAGGACATAGTCCTATCATCCTTATGCTGTGCTCTAAAGCATCCAAAGCAAATATCTCTTCATTGCCGGTGTTTTGGACGGTGGTCACCACGGACGCCAGCCTGTCAGGCTGGGGTGAAGTGCTGGGAAAGTTCTGTGACCAGGGAACTTGGACGACGGAAGAGTCTTCCTTGCCGATCAATAGCCTGGAGCTAAGAGCAATCAAGCTCTGCCTGCTTCACTGGACGAGTCGGCTACGCGGTTCTCCGGTTCGGGTCTAGTTGGACAATGCTACAGCCGTGGCTTACTTCAATTATCAAGGGGGCACCAGAGGTGCCCTGGCGGCCAACGAGGTGGCCGAGATTCTGGTATGGGTGGAACACAATGTTCAGCTCTTTCTGCAGTCCACATCCCTGGTGTGGAGAATTCGCAAGCGGATTGCCTGAGTCGTCAGGTGTTGGATCAGGGGGAGTGGTCCCTGTATCCAGAGGTGTTTCATCTCTTGTGTGCCCGGTGGGGGACTCAGGAGGTGGATCTGTCTTCCCGTCTCGCCTCAACAGGAAAGTTCAGAGGTTTGTGGCCAGGTCTTGGGGCTCCTCTAGCCGACTCCGACTGGCCTTGGCGGTCTTCGTACGCAGAACTGGTAAAAGTGATCGTGGATCCTCCATGGCGTCTTCCTCTGCGGGAAGATCTTCTATCTCAAGGACTGATCTTCCATCCTGCTATACGGTCGCTGACTTTAATGGCTTGGCTGTTGAAAGCAAGGTGTTAAGGGATAGAGGTCTCTCTGATTTGGTTATTCCTACCTTTTTGAAGGCCACGAAATCAACCTCTAGGAAGCTCTATCATCGTATGTGGAAATCATACTTTTTCAATAGCTAGGGTTCTGGCCTTTTTGCAAAAAGGGTTTGAGCAGCGTTTGGACTATAAAGGGCCAGGTGTCGGCCTTGGCTATTTACTTCCAACGTCCGTTGGCTATTCATAGTTTGAGTCGCACCTTCATTCAGGGGGTGCGTCATTTGGCCCCTCCGAGGAGTTCCCCGTTGCCTCCATGGGATCTTAATCTGGTTTTGTCTGTTCTTTAAAAGCCTCCTTTTGAGAATATTAGGGAGATTTCTCTGCTTTTTGTCATAGGTTGCCTTCCTAGTGGCTATCACTTCTGCCTGCAGAGTCTGAGTTGGCGTTGTCCTGTCCGCCTTATTTGGTGGTGCACAGGGATAAAGTGGTCCTCCGACCTAATCAGTCTTTTCTTCCTAAGGTGGTGTCGGATTTTCACCTGAATGAAGACGTTGTGTTGCTTTCCTTATGTCCAAAGCCTAAACATCACAAAGTAGTTGCTTTGCACTCTCTGGATGTGGTTCGGGCAATTCGTTTATCTGACGGTTACTGAGTCCTTCAGGAATTCGGACTCTCTTTGTACTTCCGGACGGTCCTGGCAAAGGTTTGGTTGCGACCATTTCGAGATGGTTCAGGCTTATTCAATCAAGGGTCAGGTTCCTCCTTAACCTGTGAAGGCACTGAGCGCTGAGTGCCTCTTGGGCTTTTTGCCATCAGGCCTCTGTTGTACAAGTTTGTAAGGCAGCGACTTGGTAGTCTGTGCACACCTTTACCAAATTTTACAAGGTGGATTTGTTGGCATCTTCGGATGCCTCTTTTGACCGCAAGGTTTTGCAGGCTGCTGTTTCATAAGAGAATGTTTGTTTGTTTGTACTTCTCTTCGGGGTCTTTTTTCTGGGTGAGCTCCTGTTTGGTTGAGCTCCATGATGCCCGGTTGGCTAAGTTTAGCCTTTTGAAGTTGAAGTTACTATCTGGTTGCGTTTTTCCCACCCCTCATACCTACGCTGCTTATGGGGATGAGGCTGCGTCTGTTGATGGACGATAGAGAAAATAAGATTTTTGTAGGATCTTACCGTAAAATCTTTTCCTCTGATGTCTGTTGACAGACGCAGCAACCCGCCCCTCTGTTTGGGGTTGGTCCTTTTTGTCTTCACTGCTTTTAAACTAAACTGATTTGCTGGATTGTGCAGTGGGGGTTTATGCCCCCTGGGCGTGTGTATTCAAATGTTGCTGCTTAACTACTCCTGATGGGAGGATCCTAAACCCACTCAGCTCATGGAGATGAGGCTGTGTCTGTCGACTGACATCCGAGAAACACTTTACAGTAAGATCTTACAAAAATCTTTTTTTTTTTTTTTTTTTTTTTTTTTACTACTTAATGCCTCCTGAATATGCAAAAAAATTCAGTATTTCAGCTATGGTCAAATTATTTCACTGAATAGTAATTTTTTATGATAGTAATAATTTCATATTTTGTAGACGAACAAGGATTTCTTTGGCAATTTTGTCATGGGGGGGGGGGGGGGCGGGGGAAATGTATAAAGAATATTAATTGCTCAGATTCATCAGATTCTTTGTCAAAACTAGGGGATTCAAGCAGTAGTTCTCCTCTTCCCTTTACTCCCTGCAGTCTTCTGGGACATGTCACAGGTCCCAGAAGACTGCCAGAACCACCCTGGGGAGCTGTCACAGCTGGATGCCCACAGTTGAGATGCCGGCACCGAGAAGGGACGGCTCGGGTGAGCACATTGCTGGATTGTGGGACAGGTGTGTGTGTGTGTGTGTGTGTGTGTGTGTGTGTAAAGTCAACCGCTACAATTTTTCGTACGGCTGAGGTTTAATAAACAAAAACGTCTGGAGCTCTGGTTTAGGTCCCAGAACAAACATGCAGTTTGGAATGTCAGTGAAATCAAAGCTCTGATGTGTAAAGTACTGACTTAGATCAGCCAGACATAGTTCAGCAATGGCAGCATCCAAAATTTCTCAGTACTGGTTTCCTAAAAGCACATTTGCAATATAAATGGTAAAGTATGCAGTGAAAACGGCCAAGAAATAACTTTTGAAACTGTAATTCCGGTATTGGCCATGAGGTGCTGCTATGTCTGTTTTTAAGGTGCTTCATTTGGAAAAATAAATGAAAATAGATGGAGAAAATGAGAATAAGCAAGCGGCGATGGAGCTGAAGTGAGAGCGTGGGAGAAACTAACACATCTATTTGTTTTGCAGAATGGCCAAGAAGTATAAAATGAAACTAATTTACAAGAGGACCTTTAAGGAATTTTTTGAAGAGAAGGTTAAAAATGACGAACAGAAAACTCTGCTGAAAAAAATGCAGGCTTTGGAGGTAATTTTGTTAAGCCTTGTTAATGACATAGAAGACTGTCACCCAAGATTGCATACTATTATGTTAGTCACAATATGCAAACTGCTTCAAAGCTCTACTGGAGAAAGTGATGCTTCCTCATTTGTTTTTACTAGTTAAGGAAAGCGTTTTTTTGTCAGTGGGACATGTCTGACACTTTTGAGGTTGCCTAATTTCGGTTTACAGTGCTTTTTCTTATGCTTAGTTCTTCTCTTCTTTTTTTTTTTTTTTTTTTTTTTTTTTTTTAACATAGTATTATTTCTGTCATGAAATTTTAACGTGGATTTCATTAACATGGGGGGCTGACAGTGAACTAATGGGCTTATAGGGTGGGTGGACTGATGGCATCCACATTACATTCGTTAAGGATTAGACTTTTCTGAGTACTTTAGATCCTAGGCAGATTTTAAAGCTCCGCTAAAGGTGCAAATACTTACCTCTGCTTCAACGGTCTGATGCCTGTGAGGTCCCTCACCAGCATTGGCGTAGTATCACAGGCTTCTTCCAGGAGCCGGTGCTTGGCCACATTGACCAACGCAGAATTACATCATTCCTGCGCATATGCTGGTGTCATTCATCTCAGGACACTGACGCTGTGATGTGTAGCTCTGTTTACATTCTAGGGGTGATTGCTAACAGGCAGGTAAGTCTATTTTATTGCTGAAGCTAAATTGCATGTCACTTCTGAAAAAAAATAGCCCTTCTGTTCATTTTTTTTTTTTTTCTAAGTTTAGTTCTGCTTAAAGCTTTTTTTTTTTTTTTTTGATTGACAGACGGAGGAGTTTTATTAGCTGTTCTACATCACCAGTATGTAATGTTGCTTTAGTTCCTGGCATCCACAGCCTACCACAGGGTTTCTCAACTAGGGTTCCTCCAGAGGTTGCTAGGGGTTCCTTAAACAATAAGCAATTTCTGACACCAACCCACTGACACCATTCATCTTTTTAGCTATCTGTAAGGGGGTAATTCTTCCCAATGACCAAAAATGTAATGAACATCCATCCCAATGACAACCTCCCTAATGTATCATGAGTTGTAGATATAATCCTTTTTATCAAGGGTTCCCTGAGACCGGAAAGTTATTTCAAGGGTTTCTCTGCGTTGAAAAGGTTTAAGGCGCCCTAACATGTCACTGCAGTAAGGCTGGGGATGTAAGCAAACAACTAGGTCACTGATGGGTTGTGCTTGGATGGGAATCCTCAAGTGACTGATTGCTTTGCTTCATCGATGATATGGTCAGGACAACAGAAAATATCAACTAAATAGGAAAGCCCAGCCACTGTCCACAGGGAAACCATTTCCTTTATAGATACACTGGGTTTTAGGGAAACTTGACATCATGGAGAATTTTTTTTTTTTTCTTCTTAGTGGTGTCCCTCCTTTAATAAACTAGGTGACAAAATACTCTAATGCTCACTTGAAAATCTATAACTAAGGACTATCTATTGAATTTTCTACTGAAAGGGGGAGATAATGTGAATCTTTTTGTTTTTAAAGCGGTTGTATACTCAAAAAAAAAGACCCTGCAAGACAAAGGCATAATGAGCTTGTATGCATCGCATACTAGCTCATCATGAAATACCTTAACCACTTAAGTCCCGGAGGATTTTCCTGCTAAACGACCAGGGGGTATTTTGCGATTCGGCACTGCGTGACTTTAACAGACAATTGCGCGGTCGTGCGACGCTGTATCTAAACGAATTTGGCGTCCTTTTTTTCCCACAATCAGAGCTTTCTTTTGGTGGTATTTGATCACCCGTGCGAATTTTACTTTTTGCGCTATAAACAAAAAAAGAGCGTACATTTTGCAAAAATAACAATATTTTTCACATTTTTTTTATATGAAATTCCCCCCAAAAAAAATGTAAAAATCAAAATTTTTTAAAATTTTCAGCCAATTTGTTTTATGCTACCTATGTTTGGTAAAAAAAATCGCAAAAAGCGTATTTTGATTGGTTTGCGCAAAAGTTATCGCATTTACTAACTAAGGGAAAGATTTCTGTCATTTTTGGTGTTTTTTTTTTTTTTTTTTTTTTTTTTTTTTTTTTTTTTTTTTTTTTTTTGCGGTACTGCGACATTGGGGCAGACAGATCGGACCCTTGACTGACATTTTTGACACTTTTGGGGTTACCAGTGACATTTCTACAGTAATCAGTGCTATATATATATATGCACTGTTACTGTAAAACACTGGTAGTGAAGGGGTTAACTTTATTTGGGAGGGAGGGGCTGTGTGTGTCCCTAGGGGCGTTCTTTCTACTGTGATTGGCTGTGGCTTGAGCTGTAAGGACACTGATCAACGGATCTACATAGTAGATCCATGTGATCAGTGTTTTTACAGCGAGGAGAATGACAGGTGGCTTGTTTACACAAGCTGCCTGACATTCTCCCTCTCCCCCGCCGATCGCCGAGTGACCGGCGGACATCGGGTCCGCTGGTCACACGCGCGGGGGGGTGCGGGAGCGCGCCTCCGCGGGCGCGCGCTCGCTCCCCAGAGCCTCACAGGCGAGCGACGTAGACCTACGTCACTCTGCCTGTGAGGGGCTGACTGCCGCAGTAAATATACTGTGAGCAGTCGGCAAGCGGTTAAAACGAAGCCCCGACACGGACCCCTGGACACCGCTGTGGGAGCGGACATGATCGGCGGCTCCGGCGCTTTTAGTTGGCCGGAGCCGCAATGACATCGCTCCAGCCCATGCGCGCGGGGGATTAACTTTCCGGCAACTTCTCGGCAAGGAACTCTGAAGGTCCGCCGGACCTTCGGAGCACATGCGCAGCTAGCGTCAGCGGCTGCATACAGTGCAAATATCTCCTAAACTGTGCAGGTTTAGGATATATTAATTGTACCTACAGGTAAGCCTTATTATAGGCTTACCTGTAGGTAAAAGTGACAAAAATCGGTATACTACCGCTTTAAAGACATATAGGCAAAGCTTTTTTGAGTATACTTCTCCTGTGGATCACAGGAGTGCAGTTTGTTTTTGCACTCCCGTGACCCATTTTCAGCTCATAGGGGGCTATAGCCTGCTGACATCACAGCCAGTCTAGGCTCTGAAAAGATTCCGACCATATGGTCAGGATTCACCCAGAACCCTGGAATTTCACCTGGCTCAGCCTCTTACCGACCCACTGAGAGCCTGGGCCAGCTCATCCTGCCCCCTTCACAGTTCAGTGGGCACTGGAGATGCGGAGCAGAGAACTGGTGACTGACTGTCTTGTCTCTGCTCAGAGCGAAGGGGAGAACGGAGCTATTAGTGGTGTTTGATCGCTCAGTTCTCACTACAGAGCTGATGGGGGGGATCAATGCTGCATCCACTTGTGTAATGTGTAGAGTTTTTTTTTTTTTTTTTCCATCTAATGAAGATATCTTTATGGTTCCCATAAACTAGTGTAAAAGAATTCATGCTGAATGGCTATTAAGGGACCCTGAGGACAGTAAAGTGCAAGTTGCTTTGCCTTCTAGATTTTATTTATTTTTGCCTGTATTAAATTGATTTAATTGATTTTTATACTGTGAAGGATCCGGGTAACAGATTGCATCTATTTAAAAAAAAAAAAAACATGAATGCCTAAATTGGTTGCAGTTGACTTTTCCTCATCATGCCTGCATGCATATTACGTGGTATTCTGTTATAATTATACACTTTTTTGGTCAGCCAGAAAAATTGCTTGACTTAATGGCATCTCTGCAGATTTAAAAATATATACTCTTGAGTACACATTACTGAATACAGTCTTATTTTGGTGTTGAAAAATTGATGTATGACATGGTAAGATGAAGAGGATCAGACACAAGCTGCTGTTTTTGATTGCATGGTCTTAGGAAGTATGTGCTGGAGCATGATAGTTTGTGAATGTAGTGCTGCATAATGTAGTTTTTAGGATATTCTAATTATGCTCATGGATTATACATTTGTCATAACAATCAACAACTTGAATAAAACAAGGACATTTACTTCTCACTGTCAGACTGTTGGATAAAATCTGGTTATTTTAAACCGTTTCAGTTATACAGCCCCACTGGAATATACAGTAGATGTTTTAAATTGTACAGTATTTTTGTTGTAAGGTAGTCCTTTTGCTGTGAGATAGATATATATTTATTATTATTTTTTTTAAATCTTCTTATAGCAATATCCACCAGCATCAAATGCAAGTTTAGTCTCGAACAGTGAAGAAGACTATGAGCATGCAAAGAAAACTAAGGATAGTGGGAAAGCCAAGATGCCCTTGGTAAGTGTTTGTCAGTTATATGTACTACTGCTAAAAAATGATGTATATAGTTATGTTTCTATTAGGCAACAGTCCTTAGAGGTGTTTATGTCCTGATGTTTCTTGAACAACTACTTATTTAGCCCATGATTTGGCAATGAAAATAACAGATTATATTTATTTACACTCCTAACAGGTATAAAACATATATCAATCATTTAAAAAGTCTATATACCCCTGTTAAGATGTCAGGTTTCTGTAATGTAAAAAAAAATGAGATAAAGATAATTTCATAACTTTTTCCACCTTTACTGTGACCTACAAACTGTAACTTAGTTGAACAAACTAAAATCTTTGAGGTGCAGGGAAGTAAAAAAAAAAAAAAAAATAAATAAAAAATTGGTTGCAAAAGTGTGCACACCCTTAAACTAATACTTTGTTGAAGCACCATTTTATTTTTTTTTTACAGCACCAAGTCCTTTTTGGGTATTTTAAGTCTATTCGCATGGCACATCTTGACTTGGCAATATTTGACCACTCTTTCCAAAAACAATCCAAATCTGTCAGATTGCTAGGGCATCTTCTGTGCACAGCCCTCTTCACCCCACTGATTTCCAATCTGATTCAAGCCTGGGCTCTGGCCAGGCCATTCCAAAACATTATTCTGCTGGTGAAGCCATTCCTTTGTTAATTTGGATGTATGCTTTGGGTCGTTGTCATGCTAAAAGATGAAGTTCCGCTTCAAGTTCAGCTTTCTAGCAGAAGCCTGAAGGGTTTGTACCAATATTGACTGTCTGGTATTTGAAACTGTTCAAATTCCCTCTACCTTGACTAAAGCCTTTGTTCCAGCTTAAGAAAAAACGCCCCAAAAGTTTGATAGATCTAACTTTGGGCACAGGTTTGATACTCCCATGGGTCTCTAACGTACAATGTATAAGCAGGGGACTCACAGATCTCTCCCAGATATTGAGAGATGTATATATTCTATATTTTGTGGCGCTGCTCTGTGTATACTACAAATTATCAATGTGTATGTGCAAAAAAAAAAAAAAAAAATATATATATATATATATATATATATATATATATAATTATCCACAGGTAAACCATGCAATATGTGCAAATATTTTTGTACAAAAAACTTCTTCTATTGTGCAAAATAAATAATAAACATTATTGTGAAACTTTAGCAAAAAATTCATGATGAAAAATTCACAAAAATTGTGCAAAACATATATAGTGCAAGTGCTGGAATCAGTGAAACCTCCTTACAGTGGGGTTCCAGATACATTCAATATATCATTTCCACATATACCATAAATCACACACAAAACTCAATACTTTGTTCATAGATAAAGTGTAGTGTCCTTTAAATTTCCCATTCATAAGTGATGTGCAGTGACCTTAGATATCACTTTTCCTGTGGCCTTGTTCCTTGTAGTGCCATCAGTGGAAAAACAGATGGTGCTGTCACTATCAAATTGGTGCCACGACATGCAGTGAGCCCCGGTGTCTCCACATGTGGGGGTGGTCGTCTTATAACCTGAGTATAAAAATCCCAAAGGTGATTAAGTGTAATCTATTAAAGCCCTGGCTGTCTGTGCCCTATTCATCAGCAAGGTACCATAAATGTATTCTCTTATTAAATCTCCAAGGTATTGTAAGTAAAAGTATTACCGGTAGATGTATAATCTTCTCAGGGGGCTGGCTGTGCGGGAATCCAGTACCGGTATACTGTACTGTACCTTCGGCTACGCAGTATACCGCGCTGAGCCAATCACGGTGAGCGATGTATTCTATTATTGAATGCAAAGCCTGCTCAGATTGGCGGGATGATGTTAATCTCTCTTGACTCCGCCAATCCGAACAGGCTTTGCATTTAATAATAGAATACATCGCTCACCGCGTATATGTATACGGCGCTGAGCCAAAGCTACAGTACATACGGTATACCGGTACAGGATTCCCCCACAGCAAGCACCTTGAAAGATTATACATCTACCGGTAATACTTACAATACCTTGGAGATTTATAAGAGAATACATTTACGTTACCTTGCAGATGAATAGGGCATAGACAGCCATCGCTTTCATATTACACTTGATTACCTTTGGAATTTTTATACTCGGCGTATATGGTCTTGCCTTGTTTTGCTTCGCTTCGGAAGGGGTGGTAGTCTTATGTGGTGAGTATAGCCCAAAACCTATGTTTTAACTTAAAAAGTCGAGGGGGGGGGGGGGGGGTCGTCTTATACGCCGGAAAATACAGTCTGTGTGGAAATTCTATATTGAATGTATCTGGAATCTCACTGTAAGGAGGTTTCGCAAATTTGCACTATATGTTTTTTGCACAACTTTTGTGAATTTTTTGTCATGAATTCCTTTTTTGGCTAAAGTTGCACAATGTTATGCATTTTGCACAATAGGAGCAGTTTTTTTGCACATATTGCACATGATTTACGTGTGTTACATACATACATACATACATACATACATACATACATTTTTATTTACTTTTTTTTTTTTTTTGTACAAACACATTATTTGTAGTTCCTAGGTAGCAGTCTAATTGGGGGCAGCAGTTCGCACCATTTTGGACGATTAAATTATCCATAGCGCAAATTCTACTTATGCTATACTCCCCAATATTGGTTACTTTAGACAAGCCTAAACCAAAGATCAAGCCTAATTGGTACATTCCTGCCTTTTTTTTTTTTTTAAGTTCATTTCCCAAGGGGACTCAACGAGCAAGGCCCTATCTGAATTTTTTTGCATTGATAGCTCTGCCTCTCACCAGGTGGTGTGTGACACTATGAAAGCGTTCTTGAGGGGTGTACTGCTCAAAGCAATTGGTGTACGTAAAAAGTCCAATCTAGAATGGGAAACTCTTCTAACAGCTGAGGTTTAGCAAAAGGAAGCGCAGTACATCATTCAGGATCCGTCCCAATAGCTCAGCCTGGAAGGATGCACAACAGCTAGACGGTCTTGGATAAAATTGATCACTCTCGATTTTTCTCCAGATGTAGAGGTTTTGAGGAGGGTGACAGGCTGATGAATCTACAGCGTCAGGTACGCCGATGTCTTTTGGCTCCCTCAAATCCCCTAAATTTGGCAAGGTGTTCCCTTGTCCTGAAATGTTTCATAACATTGTGGATGAACAATGATGGTGCATCAAGCACATGCTGGTGTTACCCTTTTGCGGATGCAGTATCCATTAGGTGGACTGTCCCAACGAAGGTGGATCTCCCAGTTTCCAGGCTGAATATGTCTACTGTAATTCCGGTGGAGGAATCACCGACTTTTGCGGACCCCGTGATTAGACGAGTGGAGTCTGTCCCATCGCCTACGGGTGATAGCGGGTTCAATATTGAAAACTACTTTTGGGAACACTGGTGTCAGTCGCAGATGGTTACTGAATGGGTGAAGTTACTGAGAAGTAACTTGGAAGCTGAACGGCTCCCCCCTGCAGTGCTGGAAGTAATAGACCAGGGACGTGCGAGGGGTGGTACACGATTTGCTGTCGCAAGGAGTGATTGTACTTGTTCCTTTTCAGGAAAGTTTTCAAGGGTTTTATTCTCCAGAAAGAAGGGCAAGGTGCGGCCAATTCTGGATCTCAAGGCCCTGAATCACTTTGTGCGTGTACAGAAGATTTGGATGGAATCCATTCGAATGGAAGTGGCTTCACAGCACCAGGGAGACTTTTTAGCCTCCATAGATATCAGGGACGCATATCTACACATCCCTATTTACGCTGGGCACCAGCGGTTTCTTTGCTTTGCAGTAGTAGGAAAGCATGACCAATTTGTGGGATTACCCTTTGGTCTCGCCTCCGCTGCCAGGGGTTTACCAAAATGTTGGCATTGCTGCGCCAACGGGGGATTGCAGTACTGGGGTACCTAGACAATCTCCTGTTGAGAGCAGACTCTCATTCAGCCCTGATGGGCTACCCGACAATCACTATCAAAACCCTGCAGGAGTTCAGGTGGACCATCAACAAATCCGCCATGATACCTTCCTTGAGACTGGATTATCTGGGCCTGACTCTGGATTCCGCTTTGGCGAGGGTCTTTCTTCCCCTGGACAAGCTGCAAAAAATGCAGGGGGCGATTTGGTGGTTGTTGGCAAACAATTTGTCTTCACTGTGGACTTGCATGCGGGCCTTGGGTCTGATGGTATCAGCCTTCGAGCCGATTCCATTTGCTCAGTTCCATACAAGTCCTTTGCAAAGGGAGATTCTTGTAAATTAAACACGGATCCAAAGTCCTTGGACTCTTTGATTTGGTTAAACCACAACACAGTCTGCTCTGTTGTGATGGATTCAATCTCCAGCACTGTGCCAGGCAAGTCTTTCCTTCCGTTGTTTTGGATGGTGGTAACCACGGACGCCAGCCTGTCAGGCTGGGGCGGGGTACTGGGGAAGCTCTGTGCCCAGGGAACCTGGACGGTAGAGTCCAAACTACCAATAAATCTTTTGGAGCTCAGAGCAATAAAGCTTTGTCTGAATCACTGGACCACTGGTCTGCAAGATTGTCCTGTTCGGATTCAATGAGACATTGCCACGGCTATGGCTTACATTAATCACCAGGGGGGCACAAAAAGTGTCTTGGGGGGCCAAGGAGGTGGCTGAGAATCTGGCCTGGGCGGGTGTGGAGAACTGGCAAGCAGATTAGTCGTCAGGTGTTGGATCAAGGGGAGTGATCCCTATATCCGGAGTATTTCATCTCCCTGTGTGCTCGGTGGGGGAAAACCGAGGTCTTTCTGTTTGCTTCTCGTCTCCAACAAGCAGGTGCAGAGGTTCATAGCCAGGTCTCGAGATCCTCTGGCCGATGCCACAAACGCGCTGGTGGCTCCTTGGGGTCAGTATCGGCTGATTAATGCCTTTCTTCCTCTGAAACTCCTGTCGAGGCTTCTATGCAGGAGAGGTGGAAAGGATTCCGGTCAATCTGGTGGCCCCAGACTGGCCTTGCCAGTCTTTGTACGCAGACCTAGTAAGGTTGGTTGCCGATGCTCCTTGAATACTTCCTCTCAGGGAAGATCTGTTGTCTCAAGGTCCGTTCTTTCATCCTGCTTTACAGTCGCTGGCTTTAACAACATGGCTTTTGAGATATGGAGGTCTTTCTGACTCTGTGATTCCTACGCTGTTGAAGCCTAGGAAGTTGACTTCCAGGAGGATATATCATCGTACGTGGAAATCCTAAATTTCATGGTGCGAATCGCTGAAGGTGCATCCTCACTTGTTTTCAATCGCTAGGGCCTTGGCTTTTCTGCAGAAAGGGATTGAACAGAGATTGGCCTTGGGCACTATCAAAGGCCAAGTATCAGCCTCAGCTATATATTTCCAACGCCAGTTAGCTATGCATGCCTTGATTCGTACTTTCGTTCAGGGAATGCACCATATGGCTCATCTGGGATGCTCCCTGTTACTTCCGTGGGATCTCAATTTGGTATTTGTTCTTCAAAAGCCTCCTTTTGAGAACAATTGAAAGATTTCTCTGTTTTCATTGTCTCAGAAGGTTGCCTCCTTGGTGGCTATCACTTCTGCCCACAGAGTGTCTGAATTGGCGGGGTTTTCTTGCCGCTCACCTTATTTGGTGGTCCACAGAGATAAAGTGGTACTTGGACATAATCAGTCGTTTGTTCCTAAGGTGGTTTCTGATTTTAATCTGAATGAAGATAGTGTTGCCTTCACTCTGTCCCAAACATCCCAAAGAATTTGCCTTGCGTTCTTTGGATGTGGTTCGGGCAATCGGGGTTTACTTGGAGGCCACTGAGTCTTTTAGAAAATCAGACGCTCTTTTCGTCCTTACTGAAGGACCTCATAAAGGATTGGCTGCATTTGCTGTGACCATATCCAGGTGGCTCAGGCAGACGGTAGTTCAGGCTTATTCACTGAAGGGTCAGGTTCCTCCTTTCCCAGTGAAGGCACATTCTACTAGAGCGCTGAGTGCCTCTTGGGCTTTTCGCCATCAGGCGTCAGTGCTGCAAGTTTTGCAAGGCGGCAACTTGGTCGACTGTGCATACGTTCTTACAAAAATCTAGTTTTTACAATTGAGTTATTTAGCATTAGAATATATTTCTAAATTAGCTTTTTTTTTTTTTTTTATCTATTTCTGTACATAGGGTACCTAATGTATACATTAGTTATTTTGTTATTTTGTATTTGTGGTTCTTGAGGGGGAGTAGGTACTTGCTATGTTTTTGGTTTTATTCATGCCTCTTTTTTTCCTTGTTTAATTTCAATTATAAAATTTTTTGCTTTGAAAACCCAAATTCGTTAATATCTTTTAACGGTATCGCACGTCACCTCAAAGGTGCATATGTGAGCATTGGCGGAATGGCGTTATTTCTGAAAAAATAAATGGCTTTCTTACCCAAAGAAAAAAAATGCCCCTTTGTGCTGAATCCTGTTACAGTCCAGGAAAACAAGACCTAATCCCAGGCTACCAGGTGAATAAAAGTCAGATTAAAAATGCAGTCGTATGGCTTTGGCATGGCCATCCTAGTTTTTGCAGGGGAGGGAGAAAGATAATGCACGGTTGTGTATTTTAAAGATGTGCATTACGAGTTACCCAGTACCTACAGGCTCTACGCTGGTCGAAGTTCTCTCTGCAGGCAGAGCGGGAATAAACGCTAAGGTGTCAAGCACATATCCACTCTTTAGGGGGCTGGGTCTCAGTCAGACCTATCTTTTATCAGTGAGATAAGTAGATTAGCCAGAAGCAAATAGTACAATAATCTATAACAATAAATATATTAAAATCTACATTTTAATAACTCAAGTTTATATAGATTTATTTGAGCTTTTTCACGTTTTTTGTATTAAAAGGTTAATAAAAGCTACAGGTAGTGCCTCTAAATTTGATCTATATATATATTTTTTTTTTTTTTTACTTTTAGGGAACTCTAAGTAAATCTGAATGGGAAGCTACAAGTAAGTAATCTTAAATGCTGTACATGACCTAAACCAGTGATGGCGAACCTGGGCACCCCAGATGTTTTGGAACTACATTTCCCAGAATGCACATGCACTCTGGGGTGGCAAGGTTCGCCATCATTGACCTAAACTGTTTGTGATGCATGTCCTAGGAGGAACTAACCAAATGAAAAACCAACATGTCCTTTATTACAGATTATGTTTATCTTGTGTGTTTCTGACCACTGAACCAGGATAAGTTTCCGTTACAGTTGCAACTCACAGGTTCAAGTAAACATGACCTAAACCTGTGCAATTTAAGCTGAGCATATGGCAAAATCATGCATAAGTAGATGTTGGTAAATAAATGCACAAGCCTGCATGTCCAGAGGTGTAAGCCCCCGTTCACACTGGGGCGACCTGTGAGGCGACCTGGTCGCCCCGCAGGTCGCCTCCCATAGGGAAGCTGCGGACCCGTTCTGATAGGAGCGACACAAGTCGCTCCGACTCAGAAAAAGGGTCCGGAGCTTCTTTGGGGCGACCAGGAGGCGACCGCCATAGACTTCAATGTTACGAAGTCCGTGGCGGCCGCTCCGAGGTAGCGGCGCGCTGCTCGCACCGCGACCTCGGAGGTCGCGGTGCGAAGTAGCGTCGCCCCAGTGTGAATGGGGGCTAAACCACACGATTTGTGTTTAGTTTGGCTTCATCCCCTCTCAGGATTGCTGTTGGTCAGTAAGGTCACCGGTCATACTTAAGTATAGGGGCAAGAGGAGATGGGGCCAAGTTCGGTTTTTAAAATATTAAGACCTAGCCTAAGGTGCCTTTTTTTTTTTTTTTTTTTTTTATCAAATGCTTTGCAAATCCTAATGATCCTTTGTAATAGTTAAAGTAAAGTTTCTCTATCGTTCATTGAGACTCCGCTCCATATATTCTTGACCTTTGGGTTATGCTGCCCCCCACAGGAGTAGGACACTAGGCGGGAACAAGCCTATAGGGCAGTCCCTGCAGGAATATACCCACTCACTCTGCTATAGCCCTCAGTTTGTTTCTGCCTAGTTTAGGAGTAGGATATAGTTGCTGGCTGGGACTTCGGGCTTTCGGGCTTAGCGTGTCTTTTTATTTTAAAGGGAACCTTTGTTAAAAATTAAATTTTTTTTTAGCTAGTTATGTTCCTGAGAGAAATGCAATCAACAGCCGACCTGGGTTTCGGACTGGATATGCTAGATCCTTAAGGTCGCCCAGGCCAACGAGCATGTGCAGGTTATAGCCCAGTGCTAGGCCTCGCCACGACGGAGCCCCAATAGACCAGGGCTGGCCCGCAAGTGAAACACCTCGCCGGGACACACATGACCTGGTTTGGCCTGAGTCATAGCGTACTCCTTGGCTGTCAGCACCCCCACCTCGATTGGAGAGAGAGTCTGTCTGGAGTAGTGCCTACCTGATGTCGGTGGTGGCCTCCATAGCTCTTGCGATCTCGGGGTAGACGTGCACCCCTCCTTGGGATGGTCGGACCCTTGGGTTCCCTTTTTATTCCCCCAGCCCCTCTAACCATCACGGTGGTCTTTTGGCCCCAACCTACCCCCTCCCCGGGTTAGGTAGGAACTGGCTTTGCCACTTGCTCCAGTGGGGGGTGGGGGGTGTAATGGATGCGGTTGTTGCTGTCCGGAATGCACACGGGGTCTTTGAGCAAGTTCCCGGCTCCCTGGGGCAGGAATGTCTTTTGGGCTCCCTGTGGCAGTTAGTCTTGAGGGGGAGCGGATGTTTCTTCATCAGCAGGTCTGCGGTTCACGTGGCTGGATCAGGCCAAAAATTAAGGCCGCAACTTGCAGATCTACTCCGGCTGTCGGAGTACCATGTCAAGCTGTCCGAGGTGCCTGACTGAACTGATCGGCGGATGCTGATGGATCGCCTCACCCAGCCGGATCGGGCCAAAAATTGAGACTGCAGCTTACAGGCTACTTGCGGCTGTGATGGTACCATGTCAGGCTGTCCGGGCTCCTAAGCGAGCTTTCTGAACTGCTGCGAGAGCTGGCAGCAGACTCGCGACCGGATCGGGCCCTAAATTTAGGCTGCTGCTTTGGGGCCTCCTCGAGACTGGCTGACCGAGCTGCTGACCAGGCCGTTTGAGCTGCTGACTGGGGTGATAGAGCAGCCCCCCCCTCCTCAGGGGGGGTGGCTATATGGACTGCCTGGTGCCCTCCTTGAACCAGGGGGCACCGTGGGGACATTGTTTTTTGTGGGAGTACTCTGCCTGCGCGTCTGCTTCACGGCTGGCCCCCTCATGTAATTTATGGTCTTTAGCCGGTGTCTCCTAGTGGGACTGTGGTCTGAGACCTCCCCTGCTTGTTATGTTCTCAGGGTGAGCTTAGCGACTCTACTGGGTCTACGTGCACGCACTTCGTGTGCTCTGCAGTGAGGAGATTCCTTTTTTTACTGCACATACAAGGGCGCTGGTAGATTCACTGATTTTTATTGGTGCAGACAATTTTAACGTGGGGGCGGTACGTCCAATTCTGGACCTAAAGGCTCTGAACCACTCTGTGCGAGTACAGAAGTTTCGAATGGAATCCATTCGAACGGTAGTGGCGTCTCTACACCAAGGAGACTTTTTGGTCTCTATAGACATCAAGAAGTCCTCGTATCTGCAGGACACATGCTACGTATGGAACAATACAGACAAGTATGGCCCACTGCTCAAGACGTGTCAGCATTCTATCTTAAACGATCACTGTATGGACTCTACAAGAGTTCGGTTGGAACATCAATACCTTCATTAGGACTGGATTATCTGGGCCTGACTCTGGATTCCGCTTTGGCGAGGGTCTTTCTTCCTTCGTACAAGCTGCACAAGTTGAAGGGGGCGATCATTTGCTTTTGGGAAGCAATCTTTCCTCTCTGCGGATTTGCATGCGGGCCTTGGGTCTGATGGTGTCAACCTTCAAGGTGGTTCCGTTTGCTCAAGTCCACACAAGACCCTTACAAAGGGAGGGTCTCATCAAATGGAACCAAGATCCAAAGTCCTAGGATGCTTTGATTCGGTTGAGTCACAACACAGACTGCTCTACTATGGTGGCTTCACTCGTTAGCACTGTGCCAGGGCAAGTCCTTCCTTCCGTTGTATTGGACAGTGGTAACCACGGATGCCAGCCCGTCAGGCTACGGAGGAGTCTGGGGAAGTTCTTCACCCAGGGGTCCTGGACAGTAGGAAGAGTCCAATCTTCCGATTCAAATATTTTGGAGCTCTGAGCGATAAAGCTTTGCCTGAGCCATTGGACAAATCGTCTGCAAGATTGTCTGGTCCAGATTCAATCGGACAATGCCACAGCCGTGGCTTACATCAATCATCAGGGGGCACCAAGTGTGTCTTGGCGGCCCGGGGGTGGCAGAGATCCTTGATTGGGCGGAAAAGTTTGTTCCAGCCCTCTCTGCTGTGCACATCCCAGGTGTGGAGAACTGGCAGGCGGATTACCCGAGTCAGGTGTTGGATCAAACCACCAAAAGAAAGCTCTATTTGTGGGAAAAAGACATCAATTTCATTTGGGTTCCGCATCGCACGACCGTGCAGTTGTCCGTTAAAGTAATGCAGTGACAAATCGCAAAATAGGGCCTGGTCATTAAGAGGAAAAATCTTCCTAGAAGTGGTTAAGATTCTGAGTAGACAAAAGGTTTGCCTCTAACCCTGGAGCCCCTTGCCATGTGTATACAAGAAACCTTTTTAAATCTAAATAAGTGTGGCGCTACAATTTTTCAAAAACGATTAAACCTATATCATTCTCCATCACGTTTTAAAATAAATGGATTATTTTATTGAAAGCACCACAATGTTTTATTTTACTCTGAGTGTTACCTGGGAGAAGGAGAGGAGACAGTGAATTGAAGATTGGATGACCCTATTTAAATCTCATAATTGTTTGCTGTGACCTTATCATATATAGGTCATTAAAACAATTTGAGAGCATTTGTGTGGTGGAAAGGGAATCGCAAGGTGAAGGTGGATTGGGAGTGATATCATGGAGAGACATTTAACTTTCAGCACACTGGATAATTAGAGGAAGTAAACACCCCAAAGTAAAGGCATAATGTGCTAGTATGCGTTGCATACTAGTGTGCTTATTATATGAAACTCTCCTGCAAAGGAAGTCCTCGTTGTCGCCACTGGAGGCTGCATCCATCTTTGCCCATTTCCTTCCATGTCCACGGACTCCAGCTGTGTGACTGGCCGGAGCTGCGTGACGTCACTGCCGTGCATGCCTGGGTGCCTGCTAGTCACGGCACAGTTGGCCGTTATTTCAGAGCACATGCGCCAATGACGTCAGCGGCATATACAGTAAATCTAACTGCACCAGTTTAGGAGATATTTACAGTACCTATAGGTAAGCTTTTTTATAGGCACAAACAATCCAGGCAAGTTAACTTCCTCATTAAAGTGACATTTGTTTGGTTTTATACTTGTTTAGCTTTTGAATTATGCGGAAGATTTTTGTGGTGGATGAAAATCTAAGCACAATATTTTAGTATTTTTTTGAACGTAGAGACATTTACTTTCCAGCATATGGGATAATTAAGGTGGTATTAGTTCGCACGTCTTCAGTTTTTAGATTGAGTGGAAGACTATTATGGTGGATGCACATCTAAGCACATTATTTAGGCCCCTTTCACACATGGTCCGTTCAGTTCATCAGTTCAGTCACGTCAAAATGTATCAGTTTTTTCGTCCGGTTTTTTTTTTTTTTTACATCCACTACCAATGCAAAAACGGATGAAAAACGGACCGTTTGTACGTTAACCACTTAAGCCCCGGAAGATTTTACCCCCTTCTGACCAGGGCCTATTTTGCGATTCGGCACTGCGTGACCTGTGCAATTTTTTTTTTTTTTTTTTTGATCATGCGATATAAACAAAAGTGCCAATTTTGCAAAAATAACATTTTTCACTTTTTTTATATGAAATTCCCCCCCCCCAAAAAGTAAAAATCTAAATTTTTTAACATTTTAGGCTAATTTGTTTTCTGCTACATATGTTTGGTAAAAAAAACGCAAAAAGCGTATTTTTATTGGTTTGCGTAAAAGTTATTGCGTTGACTAAGGGAAAGATTTTTGTCATTTTTATTTATTTTTTTTTTAACAAGTAATGGCGGCAATCTGCGATTTTTTTTTTTTTTTTTTGCGGGATTGCGGCGGACAGAGCGGACCCTTGACTGGCATTTTTGACACTTTTGGGGGTACCGGTGACATTTCTACAGTAATCAGTGATATACATATGCACTGTTACTGTAAAAATGTCACTGGCAGGGAAGGGGTTAACTTTATTTGAGAAGGAGGGGTCAAGTGTGTCCCTAGGGGCGTGATTCTTACTGTGATTGGATGTGGCTTGTGATGTAACAGCACAGACCGTATGATCTGTGCTGTTACACAGGGGAGACCGACAGGCGGCTTTGTTTACATTAGCCGCCTGCCTTTCTCCCGGTGTAACCGACGATCGCGAGTGACCGGCGGACATCGGGTCCGCCGGTCACTCGCGCGGGGTAGGTGTCTGTCAGCGAGCGCCCGCTCCCTAGAGCCTCACAGGCTAGCGACGTAGTACTATGTCACTTTGCCTGTGAGGGGTTGACTGCCTACGTAAATCATCGTTAGGCAGTCGGCAAGTAGTTAACATCCATTTTTCGTCCGATCCGTTTTTTTGACTGATGAAAAATAGGGCATTCATCCGTTCCAAAAAACAGACCTTGACGGAAGCGGATGAAAACGGATGTTAACGGATGATCCGTTGTCATGTTTTTACATAGAGATGCATTGATGTCCGCTTTTTCATCTGTCAACGGATGGATGAAAAACGGACAAACGGACCACATGTGTGAAAGGGGCCTTAATATTTTGCCCAGGAGGATAATATATGATAGTTTTTGAACAATTGCTGTGCTGCACTTTGTTTAAAATTGTGCTTATTATTTGTGTGAAGCACATACTAGTGTGAGCTAGCTACTCATATAATTGGACACAAGAGGGTAAGGCAGGAGTATTTCACCATTAGTTCGTATAAAAACCAGGTGACACCCACGATGTCCACAGTCTTGCCAGCTGGGGTTTTGCAATACAGTTGGAAATAACATTTCTTTCTCAGATAGCACTATGATAAGTCATTATTACTGTCCTGCCATTTGTTGACGTGAACCAGAGGGGGTGAAAGTATAGTAGCTAAGATTGCTGACTTGTTTTTATTGATGCAGTTTCTGTTGACTGTCAACATAATCCCGACGTCACTGTGTATTGAGCAATCTAGATTAACCATGTTGCCAGGGAATCTTATTTTTTTTTTCCAGATCAGTAACTCCCTAAGTGTCAAGATCACTGCCCCAAAGCCTGTGCCTTTGAAAACAAGTCAGCAATGGTGGTTTTTTTTATACATCCCTTTTTAAAGGAGAACTTTCACAGAAGCCCTGAGTGTAGATTCAGCAAAACTTGAACAAAGCCCACATATTTAATCAGACCTCTCCACTGGTCTACCTGTTTTGAGCTGATACAGAGGGGTATAGAAAAAAAAGCACCCCTCTTTAAAATCTCATTTGGTTGCTTTGCAGCCTGAAATAAACTCTTCTTTTTTTTTTTTTTTTTTGTATGATCCAGCTGTATTTACAACTGTGCAACTTATAACATCCAAGTGAAAGATATACCACCAACATGTCAGAAAAAAAAAAATTAAAAACAGAATCACTAAGTTGGAAAAAGCATCACACCTTTGTGTTAGTAATTTGTTAAATCACCTTTTGCTTTAATTACAGCCTTTAGTCTGTTGGGATATTACTAACTTTGCACATCTAGACTTTGCAATATTTGCCCACTCTTTTTGCAGAACTGCTTAAGTTCAGTTAAATTTGATGGTTGTGGACTGTAGTCTTCAAGTCACTCCACAGATTGTTTTGGGGTTTAAGTCTGGGATCTGACTAGGCCATGCAAGGACATTCACCTTTTTTCTCCTTCAATTCTCTCCCTACTATGTGGTAATTTTTGCTGTGTGCTTTGGGTCATTGTCATGTTGGAAGGTAAACTTTCTTCCCATTGACAACTTTCCAGCAGAGGCCAGATTTTTCACAAGAATTTGACGGTATTTTGCCCTATCTATTTTTCCTTCTATCCTGACAAGTGTTCCAGTCCCTGCTGCATAGAAAGACCCCCATAACAAATTACCATGCTTTACTGTAGGAATGGTGTTTTTTGGATAGTGAGCTGTATTGATTTTCCGCCAGACACATCCTTTGGCGTCGAGGCCAAATAATTCAATTTTAGTCTCATTTGACCAGAACACCTTTTTCCATATGGCCTCAGAATCTTCAAGGTGCGTTTTGGCAAAGCTCAGACGTGACTGCATGTGGCCTTTCTTGAGGAGTGGCTTTTTTTTTTTTTTTCTTGCAACCCTCCCATACCAGCCGCATTTGTCGAATTTGAGACATTGTTGACACATGCACACAATGACTACTCTTTGCCATAAACTCCTGCAACTGCTTCAGAGTTGCTGTAGGCTGTTGGTAGCCTCTCTGACCATTTTCCTCCTGGCTCTTTTATCCAGTTTGGCACAACGTACTAATCCAGGGAGGGTCTGTGTTGTACCAAATTTCTTCCACTTGATAGACTTCACTGTGCTTCTAGGCATTGATAAAGCCTTTGAAATGTTTTTGTATACATCTCCTGACTTCTTCTGACTTGTGCCTGTCTACAACTTTATCACCAAGATCTTTTGATGCCTTGCCACCCTTAGTTGATTTCTTCAGTTGCACTTCCAGGGACTGAAATGCTCCAGGAAAGCTTTTCATGCTGAGCTAATCATAATGACCACAGCTGATCACAGTTTAAATGGTGTGCCATTGAGAAGGTGATTAGCTACACCTTATTGAGATTACAAGTAATTTTTAGGGGGTGTGATCCTTTTTCCAACTCAGTGAATTCTGTTTTTTTATTTATTTTTTACATCTTGGTGTTATATCTTTTACTTGGATGTTATAAGTTGCACTGAGTGAATACAGCTGGATAAAAGAAAAACAGTGTCTATCTTAATTTCAGGCTGAAAAGCAACAAAATTGGGATTATTTTAGGGGGTAATTATTTTCTATATCCACTGTATACTGTATATTTAATGATATTAAGTGTAATGCACATGTTTGCCATCTTTAAATTTCAATTTTTTTTTCTCTTCAGGTATATATTTAATATTTGCATTTGAAAAAGAGGCTTGAATGAAATTGCTGGGGACAGTCTGCCAACTTGTCAAATTTAAATTCTTCAAGTGTTGTGCGTGTTAGTATATATATTTTTGTTAAAGTTTTTTTTGTGCATGGAAGTAAAACATGCTGAAAATATTTACTTCAAATTCATGTGCCAGTTGCAAGTGCCTGTCTGTGACGGGCCTTTTGTTTGTGTAAATAAGACCAGGAACTATTTTTTGTATAAATATTTTAATCTTTGTATGCTTTGTATGCATACTGTTGGGAGAATATTTCCAGACCAAGGATTAGAAATATTTTTTAAATTTTAATTTTGTGTTCAAAAGGAAAATAATTTTTTTGAGATTGAAAGGACTACGCCTGTCACAGCAGCAACAATTAAATTTAATTGAAGAGGAAAGATAATGCTATTATGTATCTAAATAAACATCTAAAACAAGCTTTTTGTGTCTACCATTATTCTGCTTAAAATGTATAATTTAAATAATCAAATCCTTCTTTTTATACCATTATATGTTGGTGTTCTCATAATGAAAGAGCCATACAAATTTCTCTGTGCCTAACTGCTTATAGAATTGCTAGTTTATAACAGATGTGGTAAATATAGAAGCAGTTATCCAACAGCGTACAGTTGTTTCAAGTACTCGTTAGGTGATATATGGAAACCATAGATTCTTGACTTCGGTTTACTCTTTGTATTGTAGAATATGATTGAACATTACAAAGTGTATGTGTGTATATGTGTATGTGTATATATATATATATATATATATATATATATATATATATATATATATATATATACATATATAAACCTCCATTTTATTTTATATATGCACTATGTTCACAGTTTTTAGGCAAGTTGTATTTTTGAGGGTTAATTTCATTATTGAATAGCTACAGTGCTCTCTGTCAATCCAAAATGTTGTTAAACCTCAAACCTGAATAGTCAAAGTAAAAGTAATGTTTTGGCTTTATCTGTGTGCGCACATTTATTTGGACAACTTTCTAGAACCCTTTCACACGGAGGTGCTTCTAAACTACCAGTAAAGCACTGAGCGCTTTTGGAAACTTTTGAAGAGCCTTTCAGGCATTTCCCATTCATTTCAGAGAGGGGCTTTTTTTTTAGCACTCCAAAGATGCTGCTTGTAGATTTTTTTTTCATTGCCCCGCCAGCGCACTGCCCCAGTGGAAAGCATTCATTGATTTCAATGGGAATGGGAATAGGTTTTTAGGTGGCTTTTTTTTTTTTTTTTTTTTTTTTTTTTTTTTTGGCCGCCAAAGCGCCTCAGTGTGGAAGTGTGTAGAATTTTGCAAATAAATTAAAAACTAAAATGTTCCTATCTCACGGGGGTGGGGGGAGTGTGCCGCTGGCAGGTGGGTTTGAATCGGAGCTATTCCCCCAACAAGCTGGCGGCTGTGTCATACAAAGCAGGGATCGCCCTCTGTGACAGCTTTGATTTGAATTGTGTGGCACTCGCAGTCGCACACAGTCCCACCTCCTGGACTGGCTCCTTTGATGGACTGCACACTGGTCCAGTGCCAGGGCGTGTGACATCTATCATAGGAGCTGGTCTAGAAGGCGGGACTTTTTGTGACTGCGAGCACTGCACGATTCAAATCAAAGATGTCACAGCTGGCCATCCCTGCTTAGTGTGGTGATCTATCTCACTCTCCTCTTCCTGTCCTCTCTCTGATCCCCGGCACTGGTGAGGATGTGCTGATTGGCACTGGTGAGGCGGCATTGATAGTGGTTTTTAAAATTTTTTTTATAATTTAATTCTGCATAAAACATTTAACAGTGTAACTTCATGAGCTCTTTTTGAGGGCGTTTAGGAGCATAATTAGGAGTTGGGAAACTGGTTGTGAGTAACCCATAAGGCCTGGCTAGTAGCTCAGGACTTGAAATTTTGAGCCCTATATACAGTGTACATAAAGTCTACACCCCTGTTAAATGTCAGGTTTCTGTGTTGTAAAAAAAAAAAAATGACACTTCGATAAAAAATTCAGAACTTTTTCCACCTTTACTGTGACCTATAAACTGTACAACTCGGTTAAAAATATACTGAACCAGAGACAACATCAGAAGCATCTTACTTGGGTTAAGGAGAGAAAAAGGACTGGACTTGTTGCTCAGTGTTCCAAAGTCCTCTTTTCAGATGAAAGTACATTTTACATTTCAGGTCCAGCGTTAAAATTTAAAAAAAGAGATGCATCTATTTAATGAGTTTTACTTTTTGAATTTAATTACTGAAATTAACTTTTCTCTCTGCATCTTCCAGGATGGCAAACATATGAGAGATGGGAGGCTCCACCCAACAGCAAACACAACCAGAACACAGCTGTTAAAGGCCCCACCCTTCTCCTTGTCCCTCAGTATTAGTTGTGTTTCAGTCACAGTGAAACATTTTTGTTTTTTTTCCTCTGACCTGAAACAGTGTGTGTTGGACAGTCCCTCTGTAAGCCAGGTACGGTCGGGCCAGTGAAGGCTGCTCCCTACCTGCTGCCTCCTTAGGCTTCTTACAGGTCGTCCCGAGCCCCAGGCAGTCGTTCTTCTGAATGGTTCCTCCATGCTTGGGCCCTGATTCCTTGCAGGGGTCTCTTCCAGTCTTCCAGGACATCTCAGCTTCTTTAGATTTCAAAAAGCCAGCGGCAGCACGCCTTAAGCTTCGCTTTGAAAACTGGAACTTCCGTTCTCGGAGGAGGAGCATGCACAGCGCAACGTGGAAGACGAAGAGTACCTGGAGGAGATGCTGAAACCACTTGGTGGAAAGATGGCAAACGCTTTGGCCCTAAAGAATGGCAAAGCTGCCAAAGAAACAAAACCTGCCGCTACTCGCCTCATGGAAGAGGGAAAGTTGCTCCGGGTGGCTATTACTAAAAACAGGCCGGATCCTGATGTCCCAGCTGGGACGCAGCAGGCATCTCAGCTCCTCCAAGAGATGTGGTAATTGTGGGGAAAGATTGTCTAGATCTTATACAAAGCCTTCTTTCTTTTTTTTCAAGGAAAATACAAGAAAAATATAATATTTATTGAGTATAAATAGTACACTGAATAAATAACATGAACGGTAGACACAACCAGTTACAGAACCAGTGTTTGAAAAAATACAAATGTATAAAGGATATAACAGCAACAGTACAGGAGAACGTCATCCATAAACCATCGCATTCAGGTGCATATTTCAGCCAAGTAAACAAACCTGAGCATGTGCATAAGAGAAGGATAATTCAAAACATAGTTATTCCCTCCCAATAGTAATAGGACCATGCGCATCTAGCAATATAGCACACACCACTGTAAAGTAGCAAAAACCCACCTGAAGTACTATAAGTGCAAAGGGGAAGGGAAAAAAAAAACAGTGGCAGAAAACTGACAAGGGAGGGGGGGGGGGGAGAGGAAAGAAAAGAAAAGGATGGGAGGACTCTACACGCTCAACCGTCTCTAGAAATGTCACCCTATCGCATGAGCAGCCGATCCATAACCAACGGGGGGGGGGGGGGGGGAGCCAAGGCCGGGTCATCCAACCAAGGTTGCCATAATGAAGCAAATTTCTTGTGACCTTTTCGATGCTGGTATGTCAGCTTTTCCCTGATTAAAGAGGCATTGACCTGTGTTATCCAATGGCCCCTGCTCGGCACCCTGGAGGTGATCCAAAAATCTAGCAATTAATTTGCGAGCAATGTACAACAATTGCAACACGGCAACGTGAGCATTTGGGGTCAGAGTGTCCAACTCCAGAGCACCAAGCAGACAGACCACAGGATCCCTTAGCAGCTTAAAATTATACACTTTAGAGATCGCGTCAATTACCTCCCCTCCAGTAGCGAAATAGCTTGGGACATCTCCACAGCATGTGTATAAGTGTACCCTGGTCTCTCTCACATTTGGGGCACAAGGGGGTAGATCTGTGTCCCCAACGGAACAGCTGTACTGGTGTTCTGTATGCTCTGTGAAACAGAAATAAGTGAGATATCTTATGGGAGGCCGACACCGATACCAAAGGGATCGATGAGAGGCACAGATCCCACTTCTCCCCATCTATGGGTCCAAGATCCCCCTCCCACCCCGCACGAGCAGGGAGGGAAGAGGGGTCCTGCACAGACCCCAACAGAAGGGCATAAACCTGTGAGATCATACCCTTCTTGTCCGAGACCCGAAACACCTCACCCAACAGGCGGTGAGTGTCAAGTGTCAAGGACAAGCCTGCCTGGGCCATCATCGCGTGTCTCAATTGTAGGCAGCGAAAAAATAGTGCCTAGGAACATCAAACTCCCTCTGTAAGTCTTGAAAAGACTTCAGCACCCCAGCTCTGAACAATTGTGCTATAAAATATACACCATGGGCCTCCCACATCTCCGCGCCCTCTAGACGAAACAGTTCCGAAAAGTTGCGGTTACGCCAAATCGGAGTCTGAGGAAGGTAACCCGTGATTTGCAACATCCCCTTGACACAGCTCCACACCATGCGAATTAAGGTGAGTGTGGGTAACCGAGTCCCCATATTGGAGAACCCCGCTTCAATGTGTACAAGGACAGGGTGAGGCGAGTCAGGAGGGACCAATAAGGACCCGATAGGATCCAATGGATCCAAGACCCCAGCCCCCATGTGCTGAACCTGGGAGGCTAGAAAATATACTCTGGGGTTGGGAACTGCCAAGCCACCACTATCCTTGCCCATCTGAAGGGTAGCCAGTTTAATCCTAGCCACTTTTTTGCACCAGATCAGTTCTCGGAACTGGGATTCAATCCTATAGAACCATTTCCGGGGTATCCAGATTGGGGAGTTGTGCAAGACATAAAGAAGTTGAGGAGCCCACACCATCTTAATTAAATTGACTTGCCCAGCCACGACAAGGGAAGTTTGCACCAACTCGTGCATTTAGAGCGGAACCTTTACAGCAGAGGTACGAGGTTCAGTGTGATATACTCGGTAGGATCAGGAGACACATGGATCCCCAAATATTTGAAGGAGTCAACCACTCGCACTGTGGATGCACAGTCCGGAAGAGGCTGAGTTATGGGGTCAAGGGGCATTAAAACTGATTTATCCCGATTTATGGAAAATCCAGACAGGGACCCAAAATAGTCAATAAGGGACATTACCGCCCGCAAGGATTCCCCTGTATCACCTAGGTAGAGCAGTGTGTCATCCGCATAGAGTGAGATAACGTCCGCATGGGAGCCCTTTCTGAACCCCACTATGTCAGAGGAGGACCGAATCCACGCCGCTAAGGACTCCAGTGCCATGGCAAACCGCGATGGAGGTAGCGGGCAGCCCTGTCTAGTCCCCCTGTGCAAACAGAAGGGTCCAGAAAGCTCCCCGTTTGCCCTCAGTCTGGCCGTAAGGGCAGCATACAGTACCCGCACCCAGTTCAGAAAATCCTCTCCCACACCAAAGCGCTTGAGAACTTCCCAGAGGTACACCCATTCAACACTATCGAATGCCTTAGCGGCATCTAGCGAAAAGACCGCCCAGTTCCCAGGGTTGTCCACCGGGATCTGAAGGTTCAGAAATAGTCGGTGGAGATTAACTGCCGTCGATCTGGTCGGGATAAACCCCGATTGATCCCTATGGACAACCACTTGGACAACAGAGGACAGCCTAGTGGCCAGTATCTTAGCTAGAATTTTAACATCCGTTGTGAGTAGAGATATGGGCCTATAGGAATCCGCCAAAAGCGGATCCTTGCCGGGCTTCATCAGTAAAACAACTATAGCTTCTGACATAGAGGCAGGAAGGTGGCCAATACGGTAGGCTTCGTTATATACCTGCAGCAGCACGGGCACCAACTGTTCAGCGTATCGGCTGTAAACCTCCGACGGGATACCATCAGCCCCCGGAGATTTACCAGGCTTAGTAGATTTCAAGGCTGCATAAATTTCGTTTTCCGTAAGGGGGGCCCCAAGCACAGCCACGTCCGAGGCAGACAGAGAAGGCAAATCGCAGGAGGCCAAAAAATCAGCAATTTCCTGGGAGTCAGCCGAGACCTTAGAGGAGTAAAGATCAGCATAGAACTCCTCAAGCACTCTCCCTATGTCAGCCGTGGCGTGCCAGAGCACCCCCTGAGGATCCTTAATCGTGGGTATAAAGGCCGCAGGTTGCTGCGAGCGATCCAGCATGGCCAACATATGACCCGTGTTTTCTCCCTCCTCAAAATACCTCTGCTGCAAGAAGAAGCGCTTGTTTTTAGCCTTTTGAATTGAGACCGATTTGGCCATAGACTGGGCAGCCAGCCAAGACCTCTGAGTGTCATCAGACGGGTCCCTCACATAAATTTCCAACGCTCTCGTGACTGCATCCAACACAGTATTCTCCCATTGCTTGGTGTCCGTCTTAATGTCATTACCGTACGTATAAACTGACCTCTCATAAATGCCTTAGCCGCATCCCACACCACCCCCACCTCTGCGGAGTCCAAATTGTCAGCAAAAAAGGATGTTAGTTTGGGCGGTAGGGGATCAGGACAAGGAAAGAGTATCAGCCAGAATGCATTGAGTTTCCAAAGGGATTTCCCCCTACTATCTAGGAGGGATAGACGGACCCAGAATGGGGAATGATCGGACACCAACCGGGGTGCATAATCCGCCACGACCACCAGAGGCAGCAGCGAACCACTACCCAACCCCATATCAATTCTAGACAATCCCGAGTGAGACGCCGAGAAGCACGAAAACTTTCGTACCTCCGGGAGGCCCATCCTCCAGACATCTGTCAGTCCGAGTTCACCCACCAACCGAGCAAGGGGCATAGCCCCCCCCCCCCCGCTAGCAGAGGTCCACCGGAGTGAGAGGAAAACCTATCCCAGGCAGGGTCAAGTACAGCATTAAAGTCCCCCAACATCAGCAGGGGCACATCAGGAAGTTGAGCAATATGTGGCACAATAAGTTTAAGCACCCCTGCAGAGTACGGGGGGGGGGGGGCACAGAAACCGCCACAAGTACACACCTAAGACTTGCTAACTGGCAGGATAAAACAACAAACCTGCCATCAGGGTCAATCACAGACTTTGAGCATAGAAACCGTACCCTCTTCTTGATCAAAATACACACCCCTCTCGAATAAGTGGAGTAAACCGAGTGGAACTGGTGACTAAATACACTAGGAGTTAAACACGGGGTAGCGGAAGGAGACATATGGGTCTCCTGCAGACAAACCACGTCCGCCTGCAGGCATTTAATGGTGCGGAGCACTGCCGTCCTCTTAACCGGGTTGCCGAGGCCCCGCACGTTCCAGGACATTACACAAACATTATCAGCCATAGTCAAAATGTAGCCATACACGGAGCGTCCGGCATCCTGGCCAGAGAGGCAAGAAAGGGTACCCAAAAGGGGTAAACCCACTACCCCCCTTCAGCACATCCCAACCAGAGCGAGACCAAAACAGGAGCGGCCGTCCAGCCCATACAGTATCGGAGCAGCCCCAGCACAGAGAACAGTCAGTAGGAACATCTTCAGCATAGGGTGACATAAATGCAGTAGAGCAACAAAATGCGTGCAGGAAAAGCAAAAATTGAACCAAAGTCCAGGACCAGAAAAAAGGGGGGGACAAAAACGGCGTGTGGAGTCATTTCCGGTAAACTTGTATGGGAACGAGGCTTGGATCGCAAGCTCTCTGATACTTAGTCACGCTCGATTTTTACCTGCTCAATGTGAGTACCTCTGTACATTCTTTTGATTAATAAAGTATAATACGGAATTACACTATGTCCACCATTTACTTTCTGGCATAATACATCGGGAGTGGAGTAGAGTGGACACCTCGGAACACACCTAGGTCAGGAAGGCATACAGGGGACCAAACCAGGAGATATCCATAGACCAGCCAGACCCTCGGTATACGCCCCCATCCAGGGAGAGGAGGATATCGCTGGGCTGCTAGACCCATTTAAACACCCGCTCTATACCCCTGTGTGGGGTGGGTGTTTCTGGTAAGTGTGCATTTCTACCGGAGGGATATCCCAGCACCTTACCACCCACCACGGGGTTACTCTTCACCTATCACCAGAGTGTTGTTACCTGAGTGTTGTCACTTATATCAACCTATGCTTACCTGTAGTCACTGCATGTGACATATAGACTTTTTTACTGGATCTTTTTTACTGGACTTTGCGAGCTGTATATAAATTTATATTGGCTTCTGTTGGCACTTCATATTACCCCCATACCAGCGAGGTGGTATCATTGGGGTGGCTCACACT
This sequence comes from Pelophylax lessonae, assembly GCF_965119305.1. Classification (NCBI taxonomy): domain Eukaryota; kingdom Metazoa; phylum Chordata; class Amphibia; order Anura; family Ranidae; genus Pelophylax; species Pelophylax lessonae. The sequence continues at coordinate 379,083,959 of NC_138772.1, read as the reverse complement.
ATATAGCACCTTTTTTAAAGCACTTTAATATTGCATGTATTTTACTATTATTATTGGTTATTTTAATTGGTTATTTATTGCTTGTGTATATCACTTATCACATACTTTTTCGCACTAGTCACTTTTAATATCCTTGAAGGCACTTTTTGCACTTGCTTATTTGCACATATTTGATGTTTATATATATTTTTATATGCGTGTATTTATATTATAACATTGCACTTATATATTTAGCACATAGGCACCTTTAATCATTAGAGTCTACACCCTAATATATCTAAACTTATATAGGCAACGCCACCATCCCTACTTCTCCTTCATCCAGTGTATAGTCTCCGGACTATCATCCAGGGAGGCTGCAGCCTATTTTTAGATATATATATATATATACATAAATTATTATATATATTTTTTAGAGTTTCACCTTTATATATATTTACAATTTTTATATTTATACACTGAGCATTTACCCATCCATATAGTCCGTGGCGCGGAAGTCTTATCTTTTTCAAAAAGGGAATACACGTCTGCCACGTGTGGGGAAAGGGACGAGTCAATAGGGCATGTCCAGTCAGGACCAAGGGGGGGAAACCGGAGAGGGACCACTGATGCCATTGCAGTCTCCTCCAAAGTAGCAACCATGTGAGGGGTAGCAGCCATGTGTGCAGCAAAAGAGCTCCCGCGATAACAGGAAAAGTATGTGTAACATTAAGTGCCAGGTACAGGCAGGAGAACCATCAGGATCCATGACCGGCCGAACAGAGTTCAAAAGGTCCAGATAATAGGAACAGTCCTCAAGGGTCTTCTCTCCTAGGGGAGGCAGCCGCTTGCAGGGCCCCACCATTCGCATCCAGCCATTGAACAGCAGCAGAAGGCTTATCAAAGAACAACACCTCATCCCGGGCCACCACCCGGAGCTTAGAAGGTTACAGCATAGCATATAGAACATTTAAGTCCCGCAATCTCCGCTTGACCTCCACAAATTTCGCCCTCTGCTTTTGCACCTCCGCAGAGTAATCGGGGAACAGGGAGATCCTTGAGTTGTCAATTTTCAGCCTCCCCTGCATGCCCCTGGCTTTAGTGAGGATGGTGTCTCGTCCTTATAATTGAGGAGTTTGAAGATGTAAGTGCGTGGGGGGGCTCCAGGAGGGAGAGGTCTCATAGGCACCCGATGAGCACGTTCCACTGAAAACATGGTGGTAAAGGATTCTTGCCCAAAAGTAGAGGGCAACCACTTCTCAATAAAAGCCACAGGATCTTTACCTTCCGCCCGCTCAGGGATCCCAACTGCCCTGATATTGCTCCATCTCATCCTATTCTCCAAGTCATCCAGGCGTGCAGCTTGCTGGGCTGAGAGCAGGGCAGTATGTTTCACTTCCCTTTGCAAAGGCGCCATGTCATCCTCAAGGGAGCTGACCCTGCCTTCCACCGCCGCTGTCCTCTCCCTCATTTTCTGCATATCATGTCTCATAAACGATATCTCAGCCTTGACCCCCTTTAACTCAGCAGTCAGGGCCGTAATTGAAGTGGTACAGGTGGTAACCGCAGCCATAATGTCCCGCAATGTAGGTTCTGAATCAGGGGTAGGAGATGACTGCCTCGGGGCCTGATCCGCATCTGTGGCCTCCCAATACACAATCTGGCGGGAGAGATCCCCCAGGGGTACGGTGTCATCCGTGTCTGAATGTGACCCCGGCGAGCCGGAACGATGGTCCCCAGTCTGAGCATGGGGGTCCCGGGCAGCAAGGCTTAGCAAAAAGCTTCTGTGCAGCCTCCAGATATGTGGCCTTCTGTGCTGCACGCTGAGGGGCGCCGCCATCTTAGATCGGGCCGGCCTGTGCAGATCTTCCCTCTTTACCCTTTTTAGACATCACGGATAATTGATGGAGATCTCACCGGGTGATCACCACACGCCAGGGAACTCAGGGCACAGGCTGACGGTAAAAATCTGAGCAGAATAAGAAGTTACACAGGATAACAACCAGGATCAGCAGCGGAGCTCACAGCATGCACGTCCGCTCACATCCGCAGCTCGGCCACGCCCCCATACAAAGCCTTCTTGTTACACCTGTATTAACAAACTGGCAGGTGAAGAGAGCCTCTGTATTAATGATTTCCTTAAATCTATGCAGGAGGAAATGCTTTCTACTCTTCAAACTTTCCGTGCCTCCCCCTCAGGTGACAACGGCCCCTTCCCCTCAAGAGTGTCTTGTCCAGGGCAGGGCCATCTGTCTTTTTACCTGTGTTACAGGGTCTTCCTCCTGCCCAAGCAAGGGAGGAAGACCTGGGGGAGGTAGGAAGTCAGGCTAGGTCTCAAAATAGCTCAGAGGGGGAGTTGGACCCTGATAGTGAGGGGGAAGAGCCCAGGTTAAACAAAAATCTGTTTGCTCTAAAGGATTTGGAAGGACTCCTTCAAGCTGTTTATACTACAGAAGGAATTCCAGAACCCCATAGGGAAGCCTCGGTACAGGATAGGATGTACAAAGAATTAGGCAAAAGCCCATCCAAGGTGTTTCCTGTTCACCAGTCCTTGAAGGATTTAATCCTCCAAGGGTGCTAGAAAGGAGCCGTATAAGAAACGGGGCGCTGGTGGAGGTTGGCAAAGAGCTGATTTGCGTTTCCCCTCTCCAGGACCAAGTTTCAAAGAAACTAAGTGACGTCAAAGTCAAGGTGGCACCTCTGTTCCCATCAGTAGTGACTTTGGCTCATCCTCCAAAGGAGGTATCAAAGGTAGTCCCTATGCCAAAAGATCAATCATACCAAGGATTTTATTCCCTGGTGTTGGTGACTACTCTGGATTTCAGCAATACCTATCAGTTTGTTCCAATACAAGAGCACCAGGTGTTCCTGGGATTTGCGGTGGTCACAGAGGAGGGGAACAGGGAAAGAATCCTCTCACAAGAAAGGAGGAGTGTTGGGTCTGGATGCTCCGGACTAGACGTAGCAGTGCAGACTAGCTTATGCCTTTCCCCCTCTAATTTCTGTTTCCCAACGGAACCCCCCCAGACCTGCTGTTGCAGGAACTGGTCAGCCACTCCAGACTGGGATTCTTCCAGTTGAAGGTCTGGTTAATGAGCGCCATATCCTTAAAATTAAGGGCTGCTCAGATAGTCAGACACACTCCTTCTGAGCAGGAAGCCAGTAACAAGAAAAATTTACTTTAAAGTTTGGAAAACATTTTTACCTGGCATAAACAGAAGTTTTCTCTGCCTCTATCCCCATAATCTTGGAGTACTTAGAAGATGTGGTAGATAAGGGTGTGGCGGTTAACACCCTTAAGGTACAGATTGCAGCTCTGTCTTTCTGGATGCAAGACATGCAAAAGAGCTCTAAAAAGATTTTTGTTAGCTGGGGATAGAGCTACCCTAGTCACCAGAGATAGGTTCCCTCCTTGGGACCTGACTAGGGTTCTAAAGGGGTTATCTAGAAGCCCTTTTAAACCTCTAGAAGAGGTTCCCCTTAAGTTTTTGTCACTAAAATTAGCTTTCCTCTTAGCTGTCAAAACAGCCAGGAGAGTAGGGGACTTGCAAAGGCTTTCAATAAAAGAACCATTTATGTTGCTCTTTCCAGATAGGATTATCCTTAAGCCAGATCCTCTATCTGCCTAAGGTAGCTTCCTTCTTTCACAGGAAGCAGGAGATAGTATTGCCATCCTTTTGTGATAATCCTAGGAATGAAAGGGAGATTAAATTTAATAAGAAGATGTCTCCTCTTATTTGGAGAGGACCAAGATGTCTCCTCTTATTTAGAGAGGACCAAGGAGTTTATGAGTTCTAATCGCCTTTTGGTTCTCTACTCTGGACCAAGGAAAGGACTACAGGCCTCAAAGCCTTCAGTCTCCAAGTGGCTTAAGCAAGCCATTACCATGTCTTATGAGGTTGCAGGTGTTCCGGCTCCAGCAAAGCTGAAGGCACGTTCTACAAGGGCACTGGCAATGTCCTGGGCTGAAAAAGAGGGAGCTTCCTGGGGAACAGATTTGCAGTGCAGCCACCTGGTCCAGCCATGACACTTTTCTGAAGCATTACCGTATGGAGGTATTGTCTCAGCAAGACCTAGCCATTGGCCGAAAAGTAGTGCAGGCAGTGGTCCCACCCTAAAGTAGGCCTGTGTGATTTCTTTATTCTCTCATATGTTTGCCTTCCTGGAAGGCGCAGAGAGAAAAACCTACTGTTAGTACACCAGTAACGGTGTTTCTTCGAACCTTCACGGACGGCAGGCCTACTTCCTGCCCTGTTAAAAGGGGGAGTAAGGTAAATGGCAGCTGGTAAGTGCCTATGTGCTTATAGATCCCTTGTGTATCGGTGAGGAATTACTTCTCAACTACTGAGGGACAAGGGGAAGGGTGGGGCCTTTTAACAGCTGTGTTCTGGTCATGTTTCCTGTTGAGTGGAGCCTCTCATCTCTCATATGTTTGCCGTCCTGGAAGGTTAGAAGAAACACTGTTACCGGTGAACTAACGGTAGGTTTTTTGATATTTAGGTGGGGTGTGTGTGTGTGTGTGTGTGTGTTTCAAAAAATTTGAATATCATCAACAATTAAGTTAAGTAATTTAATTTACAAAGTGAAACATATATTGTATATAGATGCTTTTCCCACAGTGATCTATTTGAAGCATTATTTTTTTTAATTTTGATGATTATGGCTTATAGCTAGTGAAACCCCAGAACTCAGTATCTTAGAAAATTAGAATATCACATAAGACCAATAAAAAAAAAAAAAAAAAATATATATATATATATATATATATATATATATATATACACATAATTTAGTTCGGACACAACGCTCCATAAGTGATTACTAGTGGGTTATATTGTCTCCTCCAGGAGTAGGACTAGGCAAAACAAAAAATCCCTGGCTACACCCATGGCCCATCCTTAGCTGGTATATAACCCACCCCCTCGCTGCTCGAGGTAATCAGTTTTAATCTGTCCTGTCAGGACCTAGGCTCCTGGCTGGGATCTCTGGTCCTAGCAATTTTCTCCTTCCTTGCGTCTTATTTATATTTTTTCTCTTTTGGGAGATCTACAATCAACTGCTGGGCTGGATAATCTAGATCCATTGGTCCCCCCCCAGCCAGCGAGCGTGTGCAGACCGCAGCTACGTGATAGGTCGGCCGCAACATAGTCTCACAGACAGAGGCTGGCCTAGAAGTTAAACAACTCGCAGGGTCGCATACGGACCGGACTTGGGTCTGAGTCTAATCGGTCCCTTGGTCGACAGCTCCCCTAATTCGGTGGCGAGAAGTTCTGTCTTGAGTAGAGAAGTGTCCTGGAAGCGAGCGGTGCCCATTTCCTATATGATTGTTCATATGCTACGTTTGTGAGTATATTGTACGCTACTCTTCTATGATTTTAATAAACTTTTAAGTGGTAATGCACAAGGTCGGTGCGCCCTTCTCTTGTTGTTTTCTTGTAGTGCCTTTTGGATACCCTTGGTCCTGAGGGGGGCAGCAAGACCACTTCATTTGTGTCATAAAACCGCCTAGAAGATTCACCTTCCCGCATATCACTCGAGCGCAGGAGAGATATTGTTGTAGACTGGAGGGGGGTACCAGTGTAGGAGACCCCAAGGTGCATGTCCTGCGATTTGCAGTGTGGGTGTAGTACATGGGGGTACCAGTGCAGAGACCGGTGTGCACGAGTCTCCCCTAAACATGTGTCCTACCTTCAGGGGAGACGGGGTCCCCTTGCAGAGGGTGCAGCATTGCAGAGGGTGCAGGAAAGATCCTGGCAGCATGCTTCAGTGTTTGTAGCTGATGGTTGCCATTTTCCCTTAGTCTTGCTGGTCTCCAGTTGGCGGTCATGTTTGTGCAGCCTGATGATGTCACAGAGCCATTTTCCCTTTGGTCTGGAAGATCCTGGAGACAACTGAAGCCTTGTGGGAATGCCGAAGTTCCTCTTCCTGTGCCCAGGACATACAGTATCTCGCAAAAGTGAGTACACCCCTCACATTTTTGTTAATATTTTATTATCTTTTTATGTAACAATACTGAAGAAATTACACTTTGCTACAATGTAAAGTAATGAGTGTACAGCTTGTATAAAAGTGTAAATTTGCTGTCCCCTCAAACTAATTAATGTCTAAACCACTGGCAACTAAAGTGAGTACACCCCTAAGTGGAAATGTTCAAATTGGGCCCAAAGAGTCAATATTTTCTGTGGCCACCATTATTTTCCATCACTGCCTTAACCCTATTGGGCATGGAGTTCACCAGAGCTTCACAGGCTGCCTCTGGAGTCCTCTTCTGCTCCTCGATGACCACATGACAGAGCTGGTGGATGTTGGAGACCTTGTGCTCCTCCACCTTCCATTTGAGGATGCCCCACAGATGCTCAATAGGGTTTAGGTCTGGAGACTTACCTGACCAGTCCATCACCTTTACCCTTAGCTTCTTTAGCAGGGCAGTGGTCATCTTGGAGGTGTTTTTGGGGCCGTTATGTTGGAATACTGCCCTGTGGCCCATTTTTCGAAGGAGCTCTGTTCATGCTTTGCTTCAGTATGTCACAGTACATGTTGGCATTCATGGTTTCCTCAATTAACTGTAGCTCCCCAGTGCCGGCAGCAGACCATGACACTCCCACCACCATGCTTGACTGTAGGCAAAACACACTTGTCTTTGTACTCCTCACCTGGTTGCCACCACACATGCTTGACACCATCTGAACCAAATAAGTTTATCTTGGTCTCATCAGACCACAGGACATGGTTCCAGTAATCCATGTCCTTAGTCTGTGTGTCTTCAGCTTTCTTGTGCATCATCTTTAGAAGAGGCTTCCTTCTGGGACGACAGCCATGCAAACCAGTTTGATGCAGTGTGTGGCGTGTGGTCTGAGATCTGACAAGCTGACCCCCCCCACCCCTTCAACCTCTGCAGCAAATGCTGAAGGCACTCGTACGTCTATTTCCCGAAGACAACCTCTGGATATGACGCTGGGCAAGTGCACTCAAATTCTTTGGTCGACCATGGCGAGGCCTGTTCTGAGTGGAACCTGTCCTGTTAAAACGCTGTATGGTCTTAGTCACTGTGCTGCAGCTCAGTTTCAGGGTCTTGGCAATCTTCATATAGCCTAGGCCATCTTTATGTAGAGCAACTATTCTTTTTTCAGATCCCTAGAGTGTTCTTTGCCATGAGGTGCCATGTTGAACTTCCAGAGACCAGTAAGAGTGATGACACCAAATTTAACACACCTGCTCCCCATTCACACCTGAGACCTTGTAACACTAACAAGTCACATGACACTGGGGAGGGAAATTTGCTAATTGGGTCCAATTTGGACATTTTTTGTCCTTTTCTTATGGAGCCTAAGGGGTCACATCTCCCCAACTGACCCACTCATGGAGGTGGCAGGTCCCTCGGAACCCCAGCTTCCCATGGTTGCACTGATGGCATTCCTGCAGTCCTTAGTGTCCCAGGTGGAAATGGCGTGTGGGCAAAGGCCCAGGAGGAAGCGTCCCCTGCCTTCCCCTGCTCAGGCTGTCCCATCTGATTCTGAGCCTGATGCTGCTGTGGACGCGGCCGGTCCAGGGAGATTTAATATTGCATACCCTGATCCATCTGATAGCCAGGATAATTCCTCTCATGGTCGCAGCAGCAAATAAAAAAACTGCTGGTAGACGCAACAATCACTGCAGTGCGTGAGACTTTAAAAATTATGGATGCAACTAATGTAGCCACGAACGTGGCTGTGTCATTTGGTGCACACAAGCCACAACGTACTCCAAAGGTATTTCCTTATTTTGACATATTTTTCTGTAAGGAATGGAAACAACCCCAAAACTTCTCTTTGTGGTCCCCGAATGTTTTGTTTCACGTTACCCTTTTGAGGAGTCGCTTTTAAAAAAAAAGTGGGCTAGTCCACCAGTGGTGGACCCCTGTGTTTCTAGGTTGAATAACACAACCATGATCCCAGTAGAGGAATCCCCATCCTTTAAGGACCCAGCTGACAAAGTGGAGGCTGTGGCACGCAGCATGTTTACTATGGCTGGTTCCACATTGTGGCCAGCCTTTATCTCAGCCCTCCTTCCTCAGTTGAAGCCATGATGGATATGGCATAACGCGTAGAGGTACCAAGCGGTGGGCAGGTTTGATGTCTTTGATCTGACCTCATTTGGACTTGTGATTGTATAAGCCTTTTTTCTTTTTTTTTTTTTTTTAACTTAATAAATGTGAGTTTAATATTTCAAGTTGGTTTGTAGGTTTATACCTTCTGAATGTGTTGCTACTGCACCATTGGAGATTGTCTTCTCTATTTCATATGTGCTAAACCATTTTGAAGTAACATCAAGATTGGTGTAGTTTCCTATTGAATGGATGGCATGATTTTTATCAACCTTTTAACTGCTTGAGACCCTTAGTGGGTGAATTAGAGGTGAGCTGACACTGCATCTGGTGATTGCAGCCCATCACTTAATGAGTGGACACACACAAAATGACCCACTGACTGCTGCTCTGATAAACTTTTTCAAATTTTTATTTTTGTTTGTTTGCACTATTTCCACTTTCAAAGGGATATTATTCATATATTTATTTTTTCACCTTTTGGATCTATTCGTCTTGGTTGCACTGTATTCAACCAGAGACAGTCTTGGCAGCACATTGTACCTTTGTTAGGTATTAACATACATAAAGATTTGGTGCCAAGTATTTTTTCTTGTTTTACTGTCTTTTTTATATTATCGTGTTAACAGTGGTATCACTTTTATTTACTCATATATTCTGTATTGCACTTTTTTAATTGTATTAGATTGCATCTTAGCCACACCAGAGACAGTCTCTGCACTATACTGCACTGTAGCAATTATCCCCAAAACATTTTTATTTTTTTTATTCATGCATGGTGTTTTCATTTAGTTTCATATTGTGGATTTTATTTTAATAAGTTGTGTTCCTTTAGCAGTGACACCACATTCATTCATATATATTTTGCCTCAGCCCTGGTGTTTCAGATCTTAACTGAATGGGCCAAGCTTTGGCGCCAGGGCCTGGGGGGTGAGCAGGTCCCCGCTGCTTATGTTGATTTACCAGTTGGTCCATGGGCTGCAGTTTATTTGTGATGCAGCTTTGGATAGAACTCCTGTGCTGTCCAAACTTTCTGTTTTAGTCTTGGATATCAAACATGTGCAGTGGCTTAAGAATTGGTCTGCAGACTAAGCCTCTAAGAAAGCACTAGTTGATCTAACCTTTCAAGGCGATCGCTTGTTTGGGGCTACCCTGGATGACATCATTAAGGGTATCACGGAGGGAGAGAGTAAATTCCTGCCACAGTCAAGGAAAGGGAAGGAACATCACCGTAGACGTGGGGGCCCACTTTCTTAGCCCATAGAAAGTTCTTTTGTGCTTCTGGGATGGAGAATAAGGGAAATAGAGCTTTTAAATCTTCCCCGGGAGGTTCCAAGAAAACTTGGTCAGGTAAGCCTAGAGCTAGCTTCCCCGGACCAGCAGAAAAGACTCCTTCAGTATGAAGGTCTGCCCTCACCCATTATTAGGGTGGGGGGACATCTTCGCTGCTTTCCGGCCCCATGGACTTGTCAAGGAGATCCGTGAAATGTTTCTTTTGGGGGTACCCAGAAAGGGTGACAAAGCTTGTCCTTTCAGGTTTTTTATGTCCCTAGTCTCCTTGTGTGGATTTAATTCCTGTAAAGGTTCAGATGATGTCTGAACTACCTAGGGTCCCCTCCCTATCCCTGTCCAGGGAATTGATTTACCTATGTCTGATTCTATTTCTTACCAGGGTGATCCTTCCTCTGCACAAACTTTAGGGACCGCAGGCTGTGATTTCACCGGCTGCTGTCACACAGATAGTTCTCTCTCCCATTTTGCATACATGTTCTGAGTCTGGTGGTATCCACCTTCAAGACAGTTGTGTTTGCACAGTCCCACATGCAGCTCCTTTAGCAGATTCGGCTCCACAGGAGGATACCGAAGTTCGTGACGAGGTCCCGGGGTCCTCTGACAGACGCTGCAGGCATCCAAGGGCTACAGTAAGGCCAGTATCATCCTCTGCTAAGGCTTCTTCCGCAGTTCCTGTGAGGAATCTAGAGCGAGGGTCTTCCATTCATCCTAGTGGCTGTAAACATCCCTTGGGGGCTTTCTCTCAGAGAAGACCAGTTGTCCCAAGGGCTGACCTACCATTATCTACCCATTCAGGGGACCTTCTATATTCATTATGTGGTATGTATCCTTGATGATAACGGTACTCAGCCTCATTTCTTGATACTCTTGGAGTATCCCACTGAGGTCTTTGTTCTCTGGGAGGTCTTGACTGATGATGTTCCTGTTGGTTTCTAGAGTAAGGATTATGTGCTGGAGATTTATTTTCATTGTCTCTATTCTTACCAGTTTTTCCAGAGTGGAGAAGGTAGATGTAGGAACTATATCTGCTACTTGACTTTACAAGACAGATCAAGTATTCAAGTGGAAATCATTGTTGTCCCTTACATACTTTTTGCCTTTTCTTTGCTGTATTTCTTGGTCTTTTTTCATCAAATCCTTATTGAGTTGTGTTGTGAGAGCTACAAATCCCGCTATATCTTTGGGTCTCTAATTGTTCCTTGAGTTCCCCAATTAATAATTATTTTTCTCATTTTTTTTCTGTTTCCTTTTAAGGAGAAACTTCAACAATTCCACACCTTTTTCATTAAAAAAAAAAAAACATTCCTCAATTGATTTTTGGTCTGTAAGGCCATCATTCATAGGGACCACCCATCTTAGCCTCCTAGGTACTACATTTTCTCTAATGTATCTATCAAAAGTAGTGATATCCCACCATAAAGTAACTTTCTTCTCCATATTATAGCCCAGTTTACTCATCAGATTCTCTAGATCACCAAATTTCTTTTGAAGTTTTTTTTACATTAAACACCTCATCTAAATCAATATTTCTTTGTTCAATAAAGGAGAATATTTCCATGACTGCTGCAAGAGTAAGTAAGATAGAAAATACTTTAACAACGCAGAGGTTTCACCTATGTTTCTATGTGTATACCAAAATGAATATACTTATATAAAATAGTTTCATTAAGGGTTGCTGTCAACACTCAAACGTCCATCCTCAGCGAAATAATGTAAGTGTTGCACTCCCTCAGCTGATTAGTGCAATAAAACTTTTAACTGGGATGTGCAAAAAAATATATGAAAGTGCTTGTTAAGAAATATTCATAAATACATATAAACAATGATATAGCAAATCCTATTCATCATCTACCTAATGTAAGGTGCACTGTGCAAAAAACTCAAATAGTGAAATAATTAAAATAGATTTTACATAAATTCATTCACATATAAAAAGTGCATAAAAAACAAAACTTTAAAAAAGTAGTGTCAGTCCATCCATTGATGAAAAAAGTTCTTGATAAATAAGGTGCGTCCCTTCACCAGTGTGAACAACTGTGCTTTCTAGCCTCTAACTTCAAAATAGCTTGCTAAAGGCATATAATATAAATGTATCCTTTTGGATGGTCAAACTTTTTTTTTTTTTTCTTTCAATAGATTTTTATTCGAGATTAAGAGCCGGTTCACATAGCAGCGACCCGACTTGCCGGGGCGACCTGTGAAGTCGCGGTGCGCAGCTCGCACCGCGACCTCGGAGCGGCCGGCACGGACTTCATATCATTGAAGTCAATGCAGGTCGCTCCAGGTCGCCCCAAAGAAGCTCAGGACCCTTTTTCTAAGTCGGAGCGACCTGACAAGTCGCCCCAGTGTGAACCGGCTCTAACAAGGACAAGAAACAACGGAAATGTTACAGGAATGAAAACTGTTACACAACAAATGATGGTTGTTGAAACATACAGTACATAATAGCGGGGTGGGTATGCAGCAAACAATGCAAATATAGTATCCAGAAATAGGTCAGGAGGAAAATGAAACAAACCCCTATACCAGAAAAGCCCAAAAGGGGGCTACCATCTAAGAAGTGCAGGGGGCAACCCCTGCAATGGTAGGGCGCCACTCCCGAGACACCCCAAAAGGGAGCAAAGTGTGTCTCGGAGGAAACGCGCCGCACCTCAACTACTTATCCTTATGGTAACCCAAACACCAGGACTCCAAAGGAGAACCTTTTAGAGGCAAGCAATCTATCAGCCCTAAGCAAACGTAGCAAGGGACCTGAACTTGAGAGATAAAAGAAAAACGGTAAAAAAAAAAAAAAGATTGCAATCATAACCCATCCCAAATAATATGTGAAGGCTCCGGACCAAATCCAAGAGACCTAACCAGGTATAATCGGCAACAGAGCGCTATAAGTATAGTAAAACCAAGATTGGAGCATGAAGAGAAAAGGGAAAAAAAGGGGGAGCAGAAGAGACGGGAAAGGAGGCAGACAGGCTGCAAGAAAAGAGGAGAGAAAAGAGGAGGGAGAGCTAAGAGGGGAAGAAGGTTCCAGCGGCCCAACTCCAGAAGATGCTGTGGGGGGAGCAGAAAAGAAGTTAATGGGGGGGAAGGACCGTCCCTCAGTCCAAAGACAGGAACATATCAAATGGTAACGTTGACGTAAGCTGCCCAGGGTTCCCAGATCCGCTCAAACTTCTCTCTGGAGTCGTCCAGGATACTATACATCTTCTCCTGTGCCATTATCCATGAAATATTACGCTTAGCCAAATGGAGTGGGACAGAAGGCATTTTCCACTGCCTGGCTATCGCCATCTTCGCACTGAGGAAGATGTAGAAAACTAGGGACTGGGTGTGTTTGGGAATTTTAAGAATGCGTTGACTCAGTAGAGCTTGGGCTGGGGATGGATGCACCGTGAGACCAGTAATTCGACGGACCATACTATAAATGCGCCCCCAAAACGTCCTCAGTTTGGGGCATTCCCAAAAGATGTGGAGAATAGTGCCAGTCAGGGTACAGTCACGGAAGCAGGTTGGGGGTGTGGAGGGAAAGATGGTGGCCAGCCTAGCGGGCACCATGTACCATCTCATGATAACTTTCAGATTAGCTTCCATGAGACCAACATTGTGAATACCCCGGAAAGAGCGCCCAACACATGTGTGCCAGTCAGGTAGATCCCAGTCTATGTTGAGGTCCCGTTCCCATTTGAGCATGTAGGTCGGTTTAGTTTGAGCGTCGTTAAGTAGAGCATAAATGAGGGAGAATACCCCTTTAACATGGTCAAACTTATTTTTTTGCCACTAGATGTCCTCAGCGTGTTCATTTCGACCAGTATACCAGATCTACTATTGGCTGCTGTTCCCAGGGATCATTCATAGGTTCATAAATGGGGGTATATAGAGGAATACTCTCATAGTGTAATATATTCAGCAATTTTGTTTAATAGCTATAACATACACTCAGTTTGTATTAAAAACATTCAACGGTGGCTCACAGATATTGAGCTTCGTTTTAAGGTAAGTATTTCATAATGAGCTAGTATGCGATGCATACTTACTCATTATGCCTTCGTCTTTAGAGGTTTTTATTTTTCTAATTTTTTTAGGAGGGTTTACTTCCTCTTTAAGGGATTCATATTTAACTTTAGGTCATAACAGAACGGTACAATCATAAAACAAAACATGGCAAAAATGAAACAAAATGACCACCTTTTCAAAAGTCTGCCTACCCTTAGTTCTTAATACTGTGTATTGCCCTCTTTAGCAGCAATGTCCGCTTGCAGTCTTTTGTAATAGTTGTCTAATAGGCAGTCTATCTCCCCAGAGTGGCTCGATGATATTAAGGACAGGAGACTCCAGAACATTCACCTTTTTCTGCTGTAACCACTGGACGGTCATATTGGCCTTGTGCTTAGGACCATTGTCTTGCTGGAAAGTCTGAGCGTTTCATGGGCAGATTTTTGTGCATAAAGCCCCGTACACACGTACCGATGGTCGGCATACAAATGTTCCTCTTTTCTCCCCGGGATGTCGGTGTCTGCTGAAAAGTGCAAAGACAGCACAAGGACAGCACAAGAATTTTGTCCGCCGACTGCAGAAGTGATGTCATGTAATGGTTAACTTTCCCTGTGTTTTCTATTTTCTGAGCATGCCCAGTCTTGCAAATCTGCGGTCTGTCGGCCGAATTGTGTACTGACAGGCGAACAATCGTCCGTTCTGGTGTCGGCATACAAAAATTTTCATGTTTGCAAGAAAGACTTTTGTCCGCGGATTGTGCGCAGACATCTGTCGGAGGCACCATACTAACACGCGTACAATCGGCAGATCCTTCGTCCACCGACGTTTGTATGCCGACGATCGGTACGTGTGTACGGGCCTTGAAGCCCCGTACACACGTACCGATGGTCGGCATACAAATGTTCCTCTTTTCTCCCCGGGATGTCGGTGTCTGCTGAAAAGTGCAAAGACAGCACAAGGACAGCACAAGAATTTTGTCCGCCGACTGCAGAAGTGATGTCATGTAATGGTTAACTTTCCCTGTGTTTTCTATTTTCTGAGCATGCCCAGTCTTGCAAATCTGCGGTCTGTCGGCCGAATTGTGTACTGACAGGCGAACAATCGTCCGTTCTGGTGTCGGCATACAAAAATTTTCATGTTTGCAAGAAAGACTTTTGTCCGCGGATTGTGCGCAGACATCTGTCGGAGGCACCATACTAACACGCGTACAATCGGCAGATCCTTCGTCCACCGACGTTTGTATGCCGACGATCGGTACGTGTGTACGGGCCTTGAGAGTGCAAATGGTCTGCCAGTATTTTCTGATAACATGCTGCATTCATCTTGCCATTCATTTTTTACAAGATTTCCTGTGCCTTTTAGAACTCGCACACCTCCAAAACATCAGTGAGCCACCACCATGCTTTATAGCAGAGATGGTATTCTTGTCGCTAAAGGCCTTGTTGACCCAAGCATAACGCTTATGGTTGTGACAACAAAGCTCTATTTTGATCTCGTCACTCCAGACTGCAGTGTGCCAGAAGCTGTGAGGCATGTCAAGATGTCGTCGGACATATTGTAACTGTGCTTTTTTGTAGCATTGGCTCAGTAAAGGCCATGCAGCTAATTTTTGTTCCAAGTATCTTGGTATTGTGCACCTTGAAACAACCACAGCCTGTATTTCTCCTGAGGTTACCTGTGTTACCATTGTTAACATCTTGGACATATATGTGGAGGAGACTGGAGAAGAACACAGTGAGCAATATGGATCTAACCAGTGTGATTTAAAAAAAAAAAAAAAAAAAAAAAAAAAAAAAGCTATATGCTGATCTGTAATAAGAGAGGCATGGATTCTTGATAAGTATTTGCCTGCTTGGGAGAAGTGATGCACTTAAAAGTTTTGGCCCTAGTAAAGAATATTGGGCTTACATAAGTACTGTGAATTGGAAATAAACACTTTAACTTTGGTGGCATTCTTCTAGCTTCACAGTTCAATTGAATTTTATATATTTTATGTGCACATAATTGGACACTGGGTGTTGATGACACGTGATATTACATTGCACTTGGGTGTATAAATTTTGTTCACAGTGCAGCATTTGAATTTATTTTTAATTAATTTACATTTATTTAGGATTTTTATTGTTGCAGCAGTGGTGCACCTTATATACAGTAGTTATGTGGACAGATTTTTCTAGTTATTTTCATATTTTTTCACAATCATTTGGGAGGTTTTTTTTTTTTTAAAGGAGTTCACAGATTTTTTTTTACTTCCTGCTTTTTTTTTTTTTTTTTATTCTTAGTTGTGATACTGAATTTTGGATTTTCACTAGCTGTAAGCCATAATCAAACTTAAAAGAAATGCTTGAAATATATCACTCTGTGTGCAACGCATCTATATAAAACATATGAGTTTCACTTTTTGAATTGAATTACTGAAATAAATTAATTTTTTGATGATATTATATATTTTTTTAGATGCGCCTGTATGTATATACACACATACTGTATATGCAAATAACTTTATAACATCAGCACATAATATAAGTGAGTGCAGATTGCTCTGAAATTTTAGGGACACGCAGTAACCATTAACATGGTATGGTGCACAGATATGAGTCAGGGCTGTCAGTACAAAAATAGTATAGGATGACCATTAAAACTGGTAAATAAGACTTAACAACTGAGTGCTTATGTTTAGCTGGTTGTATATAGTACATAGGATGCTATGGTTCTGAGGCTTAATGAAAAGAGAGGTTGATAGTGTGACTGCAGATTCATTGCGTTTGAGTCAATGTTTTTCTGAAAGAAAGCTGGAGTGTTGCTATAGATACACAACAGGGTCTGGCTAAAATTAGACAACCGGAAGCAAGAAAAAACAAGACATAGACACTATGTAATGCTCTATTCAATTTTTTTTTACATATTGAATGTTTGTAGTACATTAGTAGCTAAGCAGTAGTTGACTTGAGAGGGGTAATTTTTTATTTTATTTTTGTAGCCTGCACTCAGTATTTTATGAATAGTAATTTCTGGACTACACATACAGATCGCTGTTACAAAACATGAAAAAGTAGAAATGGGCCAAACACCCTCTGTTTCGGTTTCTGCCAGAACTCTAGGACATTGTGAAAGTTGGGAGCTGAATAATCAAACTCATTGAAGTCTATAGGACCCAAACTGTTATTGGGCATACAAAGGTTATGGGGGTTCAGGTACTACCCTGGGGGACATATATTAATGAAAAATAAGTGTATAAAACATAATTTTTAAATCAGCAGTGATGCTTAAAGTAATACAATAAAAATGAAAAATTATTTTAAATATAGTGTCGGGGGGGGGGGGGGCACCCGGGGGGGGGGGTCCCCCCTAGTTTGCCTGTAAAGTGGCACATCTGTACTGTGTATAGAACCTGCTGCAGCAAAAATGACATTTATAAAGGCAAAAAGAAAAGACATTTTCCCTGCAAGCTTGCTTTTCTATTTTGTAAACAGCTCTTGGGGAGCCAGTCTGTATGACGAGGCCACAATTTAGTGCACTGAGAAAAATATTCAAGATTTCTTTTGGATACATTCTGTGGTCTGTTTTGCAGACTTTGGATAGAAGTGGTGCAGAAAAATTGGGCTTTGGGTGTTGGTGGTGTCTTCACACCGTAACCATATAGAGGTACTCTTGATGAAAGCAAGATTTGGCCTTTCTGTCAAAAATTTTAATGATATGCCCCGGTCAAACCGTGGTGGAAAAAGTAGGCTTTTGGTGTTGATGGTGCCTTCACACCATAACCCAATAGAGGTACTCTTGATGAAAGCAAGAATTGGCTTTGCTGTAAAAAATGTAAATGATTTGCACCTGTCAAACAGTGCCAGAAAAATAGGTCCTTGGGTATTAATTGTGCCCTATATCAAAACTTTCTTCCAGATAAAATCAACAAGCTAGGCAACGCAAACAGTGTTGCAGAGATGCCAGATCCAGAAAGCTCTTAATCTGCATCGGCATCTGGGGCTTTATAGCTTCTGCTAATCCAAGACTGATTTTGATAAATGTCAGCCTGTTAAGAGTCTGTGGACAGACACGCTATTTTATCTGGCAAAAAAAAATCTCTGCCAACACTTAATGCCCATTCAGAAAGCACACTTGAGGCCGGGCAGCCCAATTGCACACTGGTCAAGTTCTTGCCAGTGATCTATTCTCATGACCCGGTAACACAGTGGATCATCAACAGGAAAGCTCTCCAAGTCTGTTTTTTGCCCCTAGATAATCTCCCACCATATAATGCAGATGCTACCGATAGAATGTAAAAGCTGACAGCCCTAGATGCCAAGGACTAAAAATATTTTGCAATGCATCACTGAGGCGGCACTCTTTTCCACTGCTCCTCTGGTGAAACTCCTTTTTAACCACTTCTTGACCCGTAAGGATTTACCCCCTAATGACCAGGCCATTGTTTGCAATTTGGCACTGCGTGAATTTAACCGACAAGTGCGCATTCATGCAATGCTGTGTACCCAAATGAGATTTAAGTCCTTTTTTCCCCACAAATAGAACTTTCTTTTGGTGCTATTAGGTCACGTTGCGATAAAAACGAAAAAAGACTGAACATTTTAAGAAAAATTACATTTTCTACTTTTTCTTATATTTTTTGTATACATTTAGGTCAAAATGTATTTAACTACATGTCTTTAATAAAAAAAAAAAAAATCTCAATAAGCGTATATTTATTGGTTTGTACAAAAGTTATAGCATCTACAAACTATGGTGTATATACTGGAATTTACGCAGCTTTTACTTTCTGGCTGCCTATCTCATTTCTTGAAGTGCTAAAATGGCAGGGCAGTAACCCCCCCCCCCCCAGTTACCCCTTTTTGGAAAGTAGATACCCCAAGGAATTTTCTGAGAGGCATGTTGAGCCCATTGAATATTACATTTTTTTTTGTCACAGATGTTTGTAAAATGGCAAAAAAGATAAAAATATATATTTTTTTACACAAAGTTGTCATTGAAATGATATATTGCTTACACATTCCATGGGTATATGTCGATTTACACCACAAAATACATTCTGCTACCTATCCTGAGTATGGGGATACCACATGTGTGAAACTTTTTGGCAGTCTAGCCGCTTACAGGAGCCCGAAAACCAATCACTGCCTTCAGGCTGTCTAGGGAGATAAATTGTTGATGTCACTCTGCACTACCTATTACAGTTTCGGAGGCCATGAAATGCCAAGATAGCACCCCCCCCCAAATAATCCCTTTTCAAAAAGTAGACACCCTAAGCTATTTGCAGAGGCATTTTGGGTTTTTGCAGATTTCCCTTTTTGCCACAAAGTTTTGAAAATTGTAAAAAATAAACTTTCCTTTTTCTTTCTACATTATCCAAAACAAATGAGAGTTGCATAATACCATGCCTCTTATCAAATACCTCGGGGTGTATACGAAACTGATAGGTAGTGAGGAGTGAAATCAACAATTTACGCCCTTAGAAAGCCCAAAGGCAGTGATTGGTTTTCAGGGGTCCTGTACATGGACAGACTGCCAAAAAGACTCACACATATGGTATCCCCATACTCAGGAGAAGCAGCAGAATGTATTTTGGGGTGTCATTTCTCATATGGCCATGGCATGGTTTACAACTTTGTGTAAAAATAAATAAATACATTTGGGTACATTCCTGATACTTGTGGCAAAATATAAAATATTTCATGGACTCAACATGCCTCTCAGCAAATAGCTTGGAGTGTCTCCTTTAAAAAATGAACTTATTTGGGGGGGGGGGGGGAGGTCTGTGCTATCTTGACATTTCAGGGCCTCCGAAACTGATAGGTAGTGAGGAAGTGCCCTTGGAAAACCTGAAAGCAGTGATTGGTTTTCGGGTTCCCGTATTCAGTTAGGCACCAAAAAGTCTCACATGTGGTATCACTGTACTCAGGCGAAGCAGCAGAATGTATTTTGGGGTGTCATTCAATATATACCCATGGCATGTGTGAGCAATATATCATTTAGTGACAATTTTGTGTAAAAAATAAATAAATAAATAAATTTTCCCGAAACTTGTGGCAAAATATAAAATATTCCATGGACTCAACATGCCTCTCAGCAAATAGCATGGGGTGTCGACTTTCTAAAAAGGGGTCATTTTGGGGCTGCTTAAACTATCCTTGCATTTTATGCCCAGTATTGGAAGCTTATGCCACACATCACCCACTCTTATAACCACTTAAAGACCAAGCCTTTTCTGAAACTTTTTGTTTACATGAAAAAATATTTTTTTTTTTACCAGAAAATTACTTTAAACCCCCAAACATTATACATTTTTTTTTAAAGCAAAGGCCCTACAGAACAAAATGGTGGGTGTTGCAATTTTTTTTTTTTTTTTCCAATAAAAGCTTTTATTGAGAAAAATAGTCAACAGTAACAAATAATGATGTAAACAGTATGGTAGCACATCAGCATAAAATATTTAGACGTTTCAGTACATAATAATTGAGGAATATGTAATATTAGCGTTGTACACTGACAAGTCCAAAACAGTCAACAAGTAGGCAACCAACGTGACCAAATATGGTGTAGATTGGTAAGGACCACTACACCAGGAGGCCTAGAAGGCCAGAAGGAAGGAAGAAAGAAAGAAGAAGAGAGAAGGATTGAAGAGAGGAAGAGTAAGATGGATGATGGAGAGGAGGTGACGAGAGCAGGTAAGAGGGTCGGGGGTTCTAATCAAAGTACTCAAGTATAGTCATAGTAAAGTTTCAATCTTTAGCTTATACGATCAATAAGCACAGTGAAAGTGGATCAAACTACAGTAAGGTCAAGTGGTAGATCCGATTAGTGTGGGATCATTTTGCGGAAATCAGCAGACAATGTAAAAATCACCCAAGGTCTCCACATTTCATGAAAGGCAGCATCTGATTCTTTTCTAATAGCAACAGTCTCTTCCATATCATATAGAGGGTTGGTGAAATTCTCGCGCTGTCTTCTCTAATTGTTGTCTACAAAATAGGCACCTTTAATGCTGCAGGTACTAAAATTGGTAACCTACACAATAAAGATAAATAAAGTTGGGGGGAGTACCGCGCTTTAAAAGTGCTTTAAATAACATAAATAAAATATATATATATGTAAATAAGTGCCAAAGTACTTCTTAAATAATATTAAAGTTGATGTGTCTTAATGTATACAATAATACAATCCGATATAATTTACACAATAAATATAATAGGTGATGAAATATTCATAAAAAAATATATAAATCTTATTGAAACCAACTATATCCATCCATTATACAGTGAAAAATTTATATAAAATTAAGATCGGTGACTTATTTAAATATAAAAAGTGCTTAAATAAGTGATAACCAATAAAGTGCTAAAGTGTCCTTTTAAAATTATTTTTATAAATATATAATGTGATGAACACAATCTTCTTAATCCAAATTTCACATGCAGGTGCTTCGTGCGGTGCCCACTAGGTGTCCTAAGCGCTCACCTCACTGCTCCTTTAAAAGAGCCTTATGTTGTATTCCCCAGTATGCTGTTCCTTCCTCCTTATTGGCATATATGTACCATTATAAATCCTTGATTATATCTCCCTTGTAAATGCAGCTATCTTCCAGGGGATATAAGCGGTTCTTTGTATCTCCAAAAAAATCAAAATGGGCCCAACATAGTGAAGTACGTCCCATAAATTTTATTTAAAAAAAGATAGAGTAACACTCACATTGCTTTTCGTCTTGTTTCAAGCATAACATACAATCCTTTGCCGATACGTCACTTCCGGTTTAGCTATCCTACGCGTTACGCTGCGTCATCACGCAGCTTCTTCCAGGGATACCTGCCTTCCGTTGTGACGTCCTTTTTAAAGCACTAGAGCCGGAAACGGATGTTCCGTCATTTGCCGTATTTACATCTATTATTCTTTAGACCGGATGTAAACAAACGGCCATTTTGTTGGAGTCATATACGTTTCTCATACCTCTTAATGCAATAATGCAATGCAATTTAAGTATCCATCCCCAATTACTTCCTTCATATTGATTAAACCATATATTTATTAAAACCATATATTTATTTCTGATATTAAAACCTTACTAAAACCTTCTGATACCCGTAAGTGACGTAGCAGCAATGAATATAGTACTAATTATATACATACAACAGTATATTTAATACAACCACAATATAGATACAAATAATTATAAATAATTATATCTTCACCTTACTATATTTTTATATATATACCCTTATGTTTTATTAATTATTTTCTAACGGACCTCAATATTTTTATTTATATTCTTCTATCTATATTCCTCTGGAACCTTTTTTAATCTATTTTTCTAATTAATCTAACCCATTTATAGTATTTATTTATTAATTCATTAAATATTTTAAATACTACTATAATTTAATATTAAGTAAACAGACAACAACTACCTCAAACAAGGAAGATATTCAACATAGCACTTTAAGGAACAAGTCAACTTTTAATCCACAGATCAAAGATAACAGATATATAGGTGTTTTTAAGGATTTGGTTTTAGATGAAGTAAAAGGTATGAAGATCAATAAATATGAAGAGTCCAGAGCAATGAAAACAGGCCTGAACAGATTGAAGAAGAGAAAAGACATAGTAATAAGGCCGGCGGACAAGGGAGGAGGAATTGTGATTGTCACAAAAGAAAAATATGAGGAGAAAATGACTGAAATGCTGGGAGATGAACATACGTATGAAAAATTATTGAGTAATCCGGTTGGAAAATATAGAAAAGAATTAGAACAACTAGTGCATCTAGGCCTGAAGAAAGATATATTAACGAAAAAAGAGGCAAAATATCTAGTACCTGAGTCTTGCAGAACCCCTGTAATATATACAATACCAAAATTACATAAAAATAAGGAAGATCCACCTCCGAGACCTATAGTCAATGGGATAGAGTCTCTAACAGCAAGACTAGGCCAGTATATAGACACTTACTTACAACCAATAGTTCCAGCAACAACAGCATATGTAAAAGACACGAAACATATCCTCCAAATAATGGAAAATCTACCTCATTTTAATAATAATATTTATATGGCCACAATTGACGTAGCAGCACTTTATACCATAATCAATCATCATGAGGCATGTGAAGCCGTGAAATGGGCACTGAGGAAATATACCAATTTTATCTGTAAACAAAGAAAATTCTTAATCAAATGCCTGGATTTTTGTTTAAAGAAAAACTACTTTTGGTACAAGAAAATATATTATTATCAGAAAGTCGGAGTTGCAATGGGTTCGAAATTTGCACCTAGTGTTGCGAATATTTTTATGGCGCAATGGGAAGAGGACAATATTTTTAACGATATACCAGAAGAAATGATTTTATACAAAAGGTTTATAGATGACGGAATTATTTTATGGCAAGGAGAAAAGGAGATTTTAATTGAATTTTTAAATAAATTAAATGAAAATGAAAAAAATATCAGATTATCGTGGGAGATCAGCAATGTTGAAGTAAAGTACCTAGATCTAGCGATTAGACAAGAAAATGGTAAAATTATTACAAGTACCCACTTTAAAGAAGTAGATAAGAACAGTTACTTGCCAACCAATAGCTGTCATCACAAAAATTGGATCTTCAACATCCCAAAAGGCCAACTCTTGAGAATAAAGAGAAACTGTACCAAAGCAGAAGAGTTTGAACAACAGGCAGACATTATAGGTAAGAGGTTTATAGAAAAAGGCTACGAAACAACGTTTATAAAAAGAAAAATTGATGAAGTTAAAAAGGTAGAGAGGAAGAGTCTACTGGAAGATAAAAACAAAATTCAGAACAAATTTATGGAGAAAGTACCTATAGTCATGGAATACAGTATGCAACATAAGAAGGTGGAAAAAATCGTAAAAAAACACTGGCACATACTGAAGAAGGATAAACATCTAAGAAACATACTACCAGAAAACCCAGCGTTTATATATAAACGTGCACCAACTATAAGAAATATGTTGGTAAAAACAGTAATGGATCCTCCCAAAGCACTAGGCACTTTTTTCACAGGAAAAGGGTTCTACCCATGCAAAAGATGCTATGCATGCCTCAGGACAAAACCAAAAGGAAAAGTAAACGAGTTTAAATCTACAAGAAATAATAAGGTATATAAAATAAAAGATTTTATTGGATGCAACACAGAAGGAGTGGTCTATGGATTGGAATGTAGTTGCGGCCTACAGTATGTGGGCCGCACGAAGAGATTATTAAGAATAAGAATAAAAGAACATGTGAAAAATATTGAAAATGGTTTTGAGAGACACAGTGTATCTAGACATTTCGACCAATACCACAAGAGAGACCCCACACATTTAAGATTTTGGGCGATTGAACCGTACAAAAAACATTGGCGAGGTAGCCACAAAGTCCGCACTTTAAGTCAAAGAGAATCTTACTGGATTCATACATTAGATTGTCTGACACCAAATGGGTTGAATATTGAATTTGACCTGAATTGTTTTATTAGTGATTTTTAAAAATATTATAGATTTTAGAACATTTTAAATGTTTTTATACAGGAACTGATATACTTGAATAAACACACCCCGAAGTCCAGAAAAAGTAGATTATTTAAGGGATACATTATAGATTACTTAATATTAAATTATAGTAGTATTTAAAATATTTAATGAATTAATAAATAAATACTATAAATGGGTTAGATTAATTAGAAAAATAGATTAAAAAAGGTTCCAGAGGAATATAGATAGAAGAATATAAATAAAAATATTGAGGTCCGTTAGAAAATAATTAATAAAACATAAGGGTATATATATAAAAATATAGTAAGGTGAAGATATAATTATTTATAATTATTTGTATCTATATTGTGGTTGTATTAAATATACTGTTGTATGTATATAATTAGTACTATATTCATTGCTGCTACGTCACTTACGGGTATCAGAAGGTTTTAGTAAGGTTTTAATATCAGAAATAAATATATGGTTTTAATAAATATATGGTTTAATCAATATGAAGGAAGTAATTGGGGATGGATACTTAAATTGCATTGCATTATTGCATTAAGAGGTATGAGAAACGTATATGACTCCAACAAAATGGCCGTTTGTTTACATCCGGTCTAAAGAATAATAGATGTAAATACGGCAAATGACGGAACATCCGTTTCCGGCTCTAGTGCTTTAAAAAGGACGTCACAACGGAAGGCAGGTATCCCTGGAAGAAGCTGCGTGATGACGCAGCGTAACGCGTAGGATAGCTAAACCGGAAGTGACGTATCGGCAAAGGATTGTATGTTATGCTTGAAACAAGACGAAAAGCAATGTGAGTGTTACTCTATCTTTTTTTAAATAAAATTTATGGGACGTACTTCACTATGTTGGGCCCAATTTGATTTTTTTGGAGATACAAAGAACCGCTTATATCCCCTGGAAGATAGCTGCATTTACAAGGGAGATATAATCAAGGATTTATAATGGTACATATATGCCAATAAGGAGGAAGGAACAGCATACTGGGGAATACAACATAAGGCTCTTTTAAAGGAGCAGTGAGGTGAGCGCTTAGGACACCTAGTGGGCACCGCACGAAGCACCTGCATGTGAAATTTGGATTAAGAAGATTGTGTTCATCACATTATATATTTATAAAAATAATTTTAAAAGGACACTTTAGCACTTTATTGGTTATCACTTATTTAAGCACTTTTTATATTTAAATAAGTCACCGATCTTAATTTTATATAAATTTTTCACTGTATAATGGATGGATATAGTTGGTTTCAATAAGATTTATATATTTTTTTATGAATATTTCATCACCTATTATATTTATTGTGTAAATTATATCGGATTGTATTATTGTATACATTAAGACACATCAACTTTAATATTATTTAAGAAGTACTTTGGCACTTATTTACATATATATATATTTTATTTATGTTATTTAAAGCACTTTTAAAGCGCGGTACTCCCCCAAACTTTATTACTCTTCCATATCATGTATAAGTTTTACCTTATCAGCCCAATCTTTGGCAGGAGGGGTGTTTTGTGTGTTCCATTGAATGGGTATTACCGCTTTGGCAGCATTTAGTAGATGCCTAACCAAGGAGTGTTTATATTGTTTATATGAGAGGCTGTTTACATGGAGTAGGCAACAGGCAGCATCGAGGACTACAGAAGTGTCAGTTATATGTTTAATAAGATCTATGATCTTGTTCCAGAAGGGTTTAATCAAATCACATGACCACCAGAGATGTGCAAACGTGCCTTTTTGTTTCAGGCATCTCCAGCAACGATCGGAACGATGTGGGGACCAGATTTGTAGCTTCACCGGGGTGATATACCACTGTGCCAAAATTTTAAAGGATGTTTCTTGAATTTTCGTGCTCAGTGAGCATTTGTGCGTAAAAACGCACGCTTTTTCCCATTTTTTGTCTGAAATTGAGCAATTTAACTCTTTTTCCCACAATGTTTTGTATTTGTCTGGAGTCTGTGTCAGATTGCACATAATCCATTTGTATGCTTGTGAAGTGGTTTTGTAACAAGGTGACTGGTCCCCACAAAGTTTTTCGAAAGCCGTAAGAGGTTTTGTTAGAGCAAGTCTGTGTTTGTTGTTTCGTATGAAGTCATGAATTTGGAGGTACTTCCAAAAGGAAATTTTGTTGTTCACAGGTCTATTTCTATTAAACTCCTCAAAAGATAGTATCTTATTTCCTTGAAAGCAATCTTTAACCCGTAAAATGGAATCTGATATGGGGGCCTCTGAATTTTTATAGTTAAAGTCTGCGCCAGAAATCTGGGTTGCCAATAATTAGCGTCATGGGGCCTGGACTCGTGGCTAGTTGGTGTCTATTAGCTAATCCATTGAAGATTGATAGCGTGTTAAATATTAGTGGGTGATGCTTGACCTCGACAGGGTAATTAGAGGGGTCCGACCAGATCAGGTTCTGGGTTGGAAATTTCGAGCACTTGCTTTCCAAATCCACCCAGTCTTTTTGGTGAGCATGGCAATGCCAGTCTACTACCCTGGTGATATGAGTGGCATGGTAGTATTTCATTTAGTCAGGTAAGCCCAGGCCTCCGCTGGGTTTAGGTATGTGCAGTCTTTGTAAGTTAATTCTGGGCTTTTTATGTGCCCATACAAATTGTCTCTGGGTGTGAGCGAGGTTCTTAAAGAAAACAGCGGGGATTTTAATGGGGAGCGCATGAAACAGGTAAAGCAGCCTGGGTAGTATAACCATTTTTAATATTGCGGCTCTTCCGAACCAGGAAAATTTTTTAGAATTCCATTTGTGTAGGTCTCCCTTAATTTTCTTCAAAAGTGGTTCAAAATTCGCACTATAGAGGGACTCAATATGGGGGGTGAGCTTAATACCTAGGTATTTAAGGGATCCGGGATCCCACTTGTAAGGACAGTTACTTTGAGTCATTTTTTTTTATTTATCGGACAGAGAAATGTCCATGGCTTCCGATTTTGAGTGGTTAACCTTGAAATTGGATAAATAGCGAAAATCTCGAAATTTGAGGTTCAAATTAGGTATAGAAATATGGGGTTGAGTAATGTAGAATAGAAGGTCATCCGCATAAGCTGATACCTTATAGTCTCTACCTCTAATTTGGAAACCATGAATCGACGGTTCGGCATTTACATGTCTGATCAGGGGTTCTAGGGCTAAGATAAAGAGAATCGGAGAAAGAGGACATCCTTGTCTCGTCCCATTGTGTAGGTGCATGGGAGATGAAAGGATGTTATTAACTTTGACCTTTGCAATTGGGTCAGTGTATAGAGATCCAATCCAATTCATCATGTTATTGCCCAGACCTATGTGCTTACAAGTGGCCAACAGGTAGTCCCAGGCCACCCTGTCAAAGGCTTTTTCGGCATCTGTGGATAAAATAAGGCCTTCCAGTCCACCTCTACGAGTTTCATGGATCAGATTGAGGGATTTTATAATATTGTCTCTAGCCTCGCGGCCAGGCATAAAGCCTACCTGTTCGGGTCCGATGACAAGGTGCAGTAGGGGTCTTAATCTGTTGGCTAAAATTTTCGCTAAAAGCTTTACGTCAATATTTAAAAGTGAGATGGGTCTGAAGTTGGCGCAATCCGTTGGGTCTTTGTCCTTTTTTGGGATGACTGTTATATGTGCGGTGAGGAACTCTGCGGATGGTTTGGTTTGTTTTGAGAGGATGTTTAGTGCGTCAGTAAGGGGGGTCACTAACGTTGTGTCGAATGTTTTATAATATTGGGACGTTAGTCCATCCGGACCTGGACTCTTTCCATTTTTGAGGTCTTTAATGGCTGAATGGACTTCAGCTGGGGTAATGTCTTTTTCTAGCTCAGATATGTCTGAATGTTCCAGAATAGGTAATCCACTGTCTTTAATGTATTGTCGGATTAGCTGGTCCCTAGGTCCAACCAAGTTGGGGGGTCGAGCGTGGGGGGGTAGATTGTAGAGTTTTTCGTAGAACTGGCGGAATGAATCCGCAATGTTCTTGGAGTCATAGAATTTGCTATTGTTTTTGTCTCTGATGCATGGTATGTGTGAGGCTGTCTGTAAGTCTTTAAGCGCTCTAGCTAAGTACTTGCTACTCTTGTTTCCATGTTCATAGTAGATCGCCTTGTTTAGATATAAGGATCTTTTGGTCTTTTTATTTAAAATATCTGCTAGTTCGTTTCTGAGTCTGATCAAGTCTTTGTATAGGGTCTTGGCTAATGAAAGTTTGTGCTGAGATTCCAAACGAGCAATGTTAGACACTAAATCAGAGATATGTTTGTCATGTTCTCTCTTTCTTCTAGCTCCGAACTTGATAAATTCCCCTCTGATCACACTCTTGTGAGCCTCCCAAAGTGTAATCGGGGAGGTCTCAGGAGAAGTGTTTTCACGGAAGTAGTTTGACAGGGTGGCGTGAATGTCTGCCTTAATCCCCTGGTCAATTAGGAGAGATGGATTTAATCTCCAATTGAACACAGGCTTACAGTTCGAGTTAGATGAGATGGAGATTGATATCGGGGCATGGTCAGATATTGAGATGATTCCAATCTCAGCCCCCATCAAATCTGGTAAGTCTCTTTGAGTGATAAATATATGATCGATCCTTGCATACCTATCGTGTGAAGCCGAGTAATGTGTGTAGTCCTTCTCAGTGGGATGCAAAGTTCTCCAGGTATCGACTAGGCACATAGATCTCAGCATATCTTTAATTCTTTTCAACAGTTTGAACGCTATGCAAGTCTTGCCAGAGGAGGTATCCTGTATAGGGTCCAGTGGGACATTGAAGTCCCCCCCCAGGATAACACATCCCGTGGCAAAGCTTTTAAGTTCAGATATGAGATTGTTGCAGAAAGACACGTGTGCTCTATTGGGGAAATAGACATTTGCCAATGTGCAAGGACGCCCATAAAGTGTACCCGAGAGGAAGATGAATCTGCCTTCCGGGTCTAGGTATTGTTTTTCTAACACAAATGGAGCGTCCTTGCTCATCAATATTGCTACACCCTTGGTCTTGGCTAAAGGGTTTGATGCCTCGTACATTACCGTGAAGTATTTATCTGTCATTTTAGGGACAGCATTTTTTTTAAAGTGGGTTTCCTGAAGGAAAACTATTTGTGCTTTGCTCTTTTTGAGTTCGGTAAGAACTTTTTTCCTCTTTTCGGGGATATTAAGACCATTAATGTTGAGAGATATGATCAAGGGATGTCTACCCAGGTGTGAGAAAACCATGACTATATCTCGGGTGATGGGATGGGGATGGGGGGAAGGGAGAGAGAGGAAACAGAGAGGTAAGGGAAAAGAAATACAGAGAGGAAGGAAGTGAAGACAAATATCGTAGTAAGTGGGCGGTTGGGGAAAAAAAAACCCAAACGCTCACTAATCAGCAGGCAAGACTGTACGTAAGTTATTTAGATATTACGGTGGTTTCTTGTGAAAAAGAAAAACAAAAAAACCGTCAAAAATGCCTTTTGGGGACAGCGGGAGAAGCGCAAAAAGGAGGCGTCCCACAAAACAAGGTAAATAACAAACACTAGGACATTCAGTCCAAACCCACACTATCGGCTCAATGAGCGAGTGCATAATGAGTAAAAAAAGAAAAAAAGAACTCTGCGGCCAAAAATAACAAAGAACGGGCCAACAAGAAAAACTGAATGTCGGCAACTAGCATATGAAGAATGAGACCATAATGATATGGCTTGTATACACTGCATAGTACAACAAGATTGTAGATCAAATCGTGACATTTATGATAGGGCCAATTCGAGAGACCTCAGATAGAAGGTACCTATTCCGGATTGCGTCTTTGTGTGGGTGCAGAATACAACATAGGCACCTCAGTGTCAAAGTGTCATGAGATGAGCAAATACGTAAGTACCTCTATGGTCCAGATTAATGGAGTTTGTTCACTTTGGAGGTTCCAGGATCGCTCGACTCATTAGTCCCAATCCCTTTGTTCTCGGCTGGATGTGTGAGGCTAAAATTGTCTGAGGAATCCGAACAATATGTTATGAAAGTGTGCCATCTGCTGGAGAAAGTTAACAACTCATCTGGAAAAAAAAAAATGTCATTGTCAGAGGCAAGTGATTCCAGCATAACTACAAGGCAAATATGCAAGTAAGCGATCCTTCCATAAGATAAAGCTTCCATGACAAGATCATATATCCTGTTGATATGGCAGAAGCTTAGGCAGCGATTGTCATCGGGATATCAGAGGAAGAAAAGGCCCTGAGCTAAGTATGGTCGATCAAGTGCTCTAGGGTAAAAGAAAAAAGCGTCCTTCATTCAGTGAAACCATAGGTCCCGTCTAGGATAACGTGATCCAATGTCTCTCAGTTGTGGTCTCTAGATCTGGGTGTTTTTGGCAGGGAGGAGAAGGGGAGATGACTCCCCTTATTCTTTGCTTTTTTGTTCTTGGCAAAAGGCGATCTGTGGTCACTGGGAGTTCCAGGGCCGTTGGAATGCATAGCGGGGGATGGCGGTAAGAGGAATTCAGCATACCAATCTGGTAAGGCGATCAGGTCGATTTGTAGGTTAGTGCAAAAAGCAGGCAAGTCCTCTGGCGTGCGTAGCAGGTACTGCTTACCACGATATGTGGCCTGGACAGCAAATGGGTATTTCCACCTGTAAGGGATGTTTTTCTCCCTGAGAACGTCCAGAATGGGTCTGACAGCTCTTCTATTTTTTAAAGTGATTGGGGATAGATCTTGGAAGAGTTGTATCTGTACCTCATTGAATAAAATTTGTTCGTTCTGTCTCGCCTTGTGGAGAATTTCCTCCTTAAGCGTGTGGCTCAGTAAACAGCATATCACATCTCTGGGAGGAGAAGGATCAGGGGCCTTCGGTCTTAATGCTCTGTGTGCTCGTTCCAGTTCTATCGGGGATTCCGCTGGTCTTTCCAGTAGGTTGTTGAAAATTGATGTCAGAGCATGCCTGATGTCTCCCCCCTCCACAGATTCAGGCAGACCCCTGATCCTAATATTGTTCCTTCTCCCACGATTGTCCAAATCCTCGAGATGTCTGTTTATAGAGATGAGGTGGTTGGAATGTGTGTTAGTCACTTCCTCTAGTCTTTTTATCGCCTTATCCCTGCATTTGCCCGACCTCTCCACCCCCGCCATTTGTTCATACAGTCTGGCTATATCAATTTTCAAATCGGTGATGGCTGCAGCAAATGACCCCTTAATGTCCGCCGCTATAGCGGTCATGTCATTATAGGTAAGCTGTCTATCGGTTAGTGGGGAGTCACTTACTGTGTCCTCGGATGCTGCAATGGAATCTGCATCGTACTCCTCGTCCTCCTCCCGCGCCTGTCTCCGCGCCATCTTGAGGCCTGAGGTGTTCTTCCGGGCCGGAGCTTGTGACTTGAAAATACCGGCTATAATCTTGCCGTTTACCGCCTTAGCGGACTTTATTTGTTTGCTCTGGGAGATAGGCTTGGATAATCTGCCCATATTTGAGTGGATCAGGTTGTTTGAGCGGCCGCAGAGTGTATTAAGAGCCGTGTGGGTCCGGAGCTCTCTCTTCAGGCAGCCATCCTCGCTGCGCGCCAAGCCACGCCCCCGCAATTTTTTTTGTCTCACGGTATTTGCGCAGAGATTTTCCAAATGCAATTTTTTGGTAAAAAAAAACACTTTTTTAAAACTGAATGCACAAATACACAATATATTGTTCAATTGTTTAGTAAAATATAAAAGATAATCTTATGCCAAGTACATAGATGCCAAACATGCTTTAAAATTGCGCATGCCCGTGCAGCGGCAACAAACTGCGTACATTTTTAAAAGCCTTTACAGCACCAGCTTGAATGGCACTTATGGGACTCGCCACATCACCAAGTGTTACTGCAGGGACCACTACTCCATTGTCAGAGTTATCGGTCAGCGTGCCGCTGCTGTCTACAGGTTCAAATACTGAGCCTGATTCTGACAGGGAGGTTTCCCCATCGCTCTCATCTGTCATGATCAGCATCATGTATGCCTTTTCACTAATGTACCTTTTTGTTTTTACATTTTGGCCAAAAAATGTATAGGTACCTAGTGTGACTCACAGGTAAAAAAGCACCTGGTTGTCAAGAACTGTTTGAACAGCTACCAAAAAATGTAACTGCTAGCACTAGCAGAGATCAGGCCTGACCCTGCTAATGCTGCGGTTTAGTGTGCTGTGTATTGGAATTGACAGCAATCTGCTGATTCTGCACTTCTTGGGGGGGGGCTAAGCGCAGGTGCTGGCAGGTGTCGGGGCTGATCCTTCTAATGCTGCATTTTGGGAACACTAAACTATTGGGGACGATAGTATAGTTCTGATCAGATCAAAGATATTGATCCGTTCAGACACTATACTAGTAATGGAGGTGTTTAGTGGGTGTCACTGGCAATCAAAGGGTTAAAATGTATTACTAAATATGTGGTGACGCTGTCCTTAATTGATGCTAACTAACTGATGTCACCTGTGACACTAATATAGTGATCAGAAAAAAGATCTGTACACTATAATAGTGACACAGGGCAATGAAGGGGTAACTTGGGGTGATAAGGGGGTTAAATCTTAGGGGATATATGCCGGGGACCCTAAACCTTACTGGGACTGCCTCTAACTATCACTACCTGCCTCTCAAACTAACTGAAGTCACAAGTGACACTAATACAGTGATCAGTAAATTGTCTGTATACTGTAATTAGTGTACACTGTGACAGGGATTGAAAGGGTTAACGGGGGTGATCAGGGGGTTAAATATTTATTGGCGGATATATGGCAGGGACCCTAAACCTATTTGGGACTGCCACTAACTGTCTCTCACTATCTGAAGTCACAAGTGACACTAATATAATGATCAGAAAATGTATCTGTACTGTATATAGTGTACACTGACAGGGAGTGAAAGGGTTTATTAGGGGTGATTAGGGAGTTAAATGTGTGCTGCTTCTGTACTCGCAGTCGATGTACTCTCCTCTCACGCTGGAACTGAAAAGGACTCCAGGAGAGGAGGAGATTACATCATATCCTGTGCCTGTGTTTACATTACATGGGCACAAGATGTTCTGCCATTGATCAGAACCGATCAACAGGTCCAGGCCAAAAATCATTGGCCTGGACCTGATCACTGATTGGTTCTGAACCGAATCAGAACATCACGAGGACAGAGAGGGCGTGCGCCCATCCTGGCCCCGCGCGCGATCGACGTACCAGTACAACGATTCGCGCAGCCGAGCCAGCCTGCCGCAGTATATCTGCAGCAGGAGGTTGGTAACTGGTTAAGGTGTCTTCAAGATATTTCATCCTCTGCTCCCTCTGTGAGGAAAGAATGAGTTCTGAGACTTTCCCCTTGTAAAGGAGGGTTGCCAACCAATAGTGACCCTTCTCTCTATTGCCACAATTCTCAGGTCCTTTCACAGGCTTTGAAGAATGAGGGAACCCATGCACCGAAAGTTTGCAAAGGCATGAGAAGCAGAGTCCTCGGAGTCACTGAGGATTACAGTATCTGCAACTGCCTTGCAGATACATCTCTTAAGGTTTGACGTATGTCTTCCTCTGCCTTAATGCCTCCTCCTCCTCTTGTGTGTTCTGTATAGAATATATCTGGCTAAAAGTTGTGAGTTGCCATCATCCCGAGTACAAGTACATGGAGATTTTTACCCTCTAAATTTGGGACTATATAGGCACATAGTAGTGATCACAGATTATATTAAAATGTATATCATTAATTGGTACAAAGATTAAAAAACACAATCACAATAGCACCGGATGGCCATTACAATATTTCAACAAGGAAGGGAACAGCTAAGAAGACGCGTAATGTTTTGAGAATTCTTCCTTAGAGGTGTCGCAAAAGTAGCACAAAAGGCTATCTAAAAGGTAAGTAACAAAGTAATTTTCAAAGAGCATTTAAATATACTCAAAAATGCATTTGTAATAAATGGCACTGTACTAACCAGGAGTATGACAGTTGTAGAGCACAAAAAATGCAGCTGTATATAAAGATAAGGTCAAAGAAAAAAAAGGGATAAAAAAAAACATGTATGCCGATGCCCACAACACCGAGGTCGTCCACCATCAGACAGAGGGACCCTAATCCAATGCCTGGCCGCAAAAGATCCCCATAGGTTAGCAGGAAACTGGAAAAATGGACCTTGTGTGGAGCTTGTTAAAGTCCGGATCTGTATGTTGCAGTACAACCACACAGAGAGGAGAGAAAAAAACAAAAGGCGATCAATGATAAAAAAACAGCTCAAATTCCACACAAAAGAGGGAACAGATATTAATAATTGAAATTCGGCCCTGAGGTTCAAGAGATTTTGTTTGATGCTGCCCAAAAACTTTTGGTTTAGATTGAAACAGCCCTCCCATACCTTAAAAATGTAGTCGATATATCTATACCAGAGGGCCACATGATCGCCAAAGAGGGCAGTCTCATCCAGTTCAAAAAGTGTGCGTCATTCCGCCAGGTACAGGTTAGCGTATGACGGGGCACAACATGTCCCCAATAGCCACTCCCTGTACCTGGAGGAAATGGGAGCCATCAAAGCAGAAACAATCGTGATGAAGGATAAAGCTAAGTGCCTCCACAATGAAATCATTGCATCTCCAGTCATGACGGGGGCATTGTGATAGCGCTTTGCGAATTCCTTGATTTGGAGATTTTTGTCCAGAACGGCCGGATTCATACAAAAATTTTTTTCAAACCGACCGATCGGAATTTGTATTTACCAATGGACAGTTGCCATCATCGAAATTGGCTCTTTAATATTCCTAAGGGACAATTGATTCGTTTAAAAAGAAACTGTTCCAGTCAGGATGATTATGCTATTCAGTCCAAAATATTGGTGGATCGATTTTGTGAGAAAGGGTATGATATGGAGAAAATTTCCTCAGATTAAAACCAAGTTGCAGTTTTAGATAGGAATAGACTTTTACATGATAACAAGAAACCTGCGTCGGACACAGGTAATTTCAAATCTGACTACAGTGTTCAACACAAACAGGTTGAACGGATAGTCAGAAAACATTGGGCTATTTTGAAGCAGGATAAAATCCTAGGACCCTACCTACCAGATAGACCTGAATTCATCTATAGGAGGGCACCCACTTTAAAAGATAGATTGGCACCAGGAGTCATAAACCCCCCAGTATTCAGGAAAAACACAGTATTTAAGTTCCTATCTGGTTTTCATGCATGCGGCAAATGCATAGTATGTCGTCATGCTCGCAAAAAACAGAAAAAGAGGAAAATGTTCAGAGCCAACAGTACAGGCAAAGAATATCAGATTAAAGATCTGATCACCTGCTCGACTGTAGGAGTGGTTTACATGCTGGAGTGTGGTTGTGGGCTCCAGTATGTTGGTCGCACTTTGAGACCCTTGAATGTGAGGCTAGCAGAGCATGTTAAGAATATTAAGAGGTGAAACCTCGCATAATGTCTCTAAACATTTCCGAGAAGTACATGACAGAAAACCTGATACCTTGCAATTCTGGGGGATCGAGCATGTATCCAAACATTGGAGAGGGAGTCACTATATAAGACAATTGAGTAGAAGAGAATCCTTTTGGGTGTATGAGACCAAAGTATTGTCACCTAGAGGTCTCAACATCGACTTCGACCTCAACTGCTTTATTAGCGATAGATAAAGCATTCTGGTATTATTTTAGACATCATTTTTATTGATAGCTTTTTATCTGTATTTTTAATGATGATCTTCTGGTTCTGCAAGATTTGAAGTATTTCTGTTTTTAGTCATGGGGATTTTTCTGATATATGCATTGTATTGTTTTTTTATGCGTTTTAAAAGTTGATGCGTTTTTAGATTCCAATATATGCACCTTTATAGACTTATAAGCAAGCAGAGGTGAGGTGTGTGTTCTTAATTTTATAAAGTCTGGAGAGGTTGGCCTAATTCGTTGTCAAGGGCTTCTGATGGAACACTGGTATATGTAGTCCTGTCTTTGTAAAGCATATCTTTATTGAAGGTTGGACCCTATCCTTAACCTCTACATATAGTATATCTATGCTTTACCTAGGTTTTCCTTACATTGCTCTGTGAAAACATTTATTAATCTATTTACAGAATGTATTTTTCCAATTAATGGTATGAAGATCTTCAAAACTGGATTTGTATGTGCATGATGTATATCCGAAGTTATCCTGCTTATGGTTAGGACCGTCCTATACTATCATCCTAGCTGCTGGTGCGGTTTTTCAACTGTGGATTGTTTCTTCTACTTGTGTATGGTCTGCTGTTTTTTTACTTTAAGTGTGTTGTTATTTTTATTGAAGAAGCAAATAAAAAAATACATTTACAAAAAATAAAAAGGAAAGCTGAAGTCAATGTCTACAGGAACCTGACATTGCTGATCGTGGGTGCAAAGCTCTGGCTCCACCGAGAAAAATAAATGCACATTTTTATTCCTGCAAAATATGTGCATTTATTATTTTTTCAAAAAGGTGAAATTAGCCTTTAAAGTTGCGTGGGAAGGAAAAAAACGCTGTGTTCATTTCCATTTAAATACCTTCAGCAGATTTGCTGCTACCAGAAACTGGTATTTAATTAGCAGTGCAAGCAAGGTTCTGAGCGGTGTAAGGTTTGCGCTTTAAACTGCATTGCTGTTTTAGGTGTATAGTTTAATACAAAGGAGATAGTTCAATACAAGGAGTAGCAAAGCAAGGCAATTCTTTAAAACTAATAAATATTGTGTGGGTGTTGTGTTTGCTGTGAGAGGGCTGCATGAGGCTTTCTCTGTAAAGAATAATGCTACAATAAGTGCACAGTTAAAACAAAGACATAGCAGTGTTAATTTTCCATCTCACATAGCGTTTTGCTTTTAGGCCAAAAAGTTCAATTGTGGTCCCATCTGACCAGAGCACCTTCTTCCACATGTTTGCTGTGTCCTCCCACATGGCTTCTCACAAACTGCAAACAGGACTTGTTATGGCTTTCTTTTAACAATAGCACAACTAATAGTTGTCCTGTGGACAGATTCTCCCACCTGAGCTGTCGATCTCTGCAGCTCCTCCAGAGTTATCATGGGCCTCTTGGCTGCTTCTCTGATTTTTGGTCTCCTTGCCCGGCCTGTCAGTCTAGGTAGATGGCTATGTCTTGGTAGGTTTGCAGCTGTGCCATACTCTTTCCATTTTCAGATGATGGATTGAACAATGCTCCATCAGATGTTCAAAGCTTGGAATATTTATTTAAACCTAACCCTGCTTTACACTTCTACACCAGTTTATCCCTGCCCTGTCTGGTGTGTTCCTTGGCCTTCATGATGCTGTTTGGTCACTAAGGTTCTCTAACAAACCTCTGAGGGTTTCACAGCACAGCTGTATTTATACTGAGATCACCTTACACACAGGTGGACTATTTCCGAATTAGTGACTTCTGAAGGCAATTGGTTTCACTAGATTTTAGTTAGGGGTGTCAGATTAAAGGAGGCTGAATACAAATGCACACCACTCTTTTCAGATATTTATTTGTAAAAAAACTTTGAAAACAATTAATAATTTTCCTACCACTTCACAATTATGTGCCTCTTTGCGTTGGTCTAATACATAAAATCCCAATAAAATACATTCATGTTTTTGGTTGTAATGTGACAAAATATGGAAAATTTCAAAGGGTATGAATTATTTTTCAAGGCACTGTAGGTAACTGGGTTACAGTTAGAAGGTGAGGTAAAGGGAAAAGGGTTAGAGACACTTATCCTGAGTTTATACATCCCAATAAATATGCCCGGTTGGATGATACTGGGAATATCAGTTTAGGAGTAGCATTGCTGGAACAGACTACCTTCTCTAGTATCAGGGGAATGACTGCTCCAGTAAGAATGAGAACAGGCATGTAGGCGTATGTATTGGTGCTAGTGGAGCTCCATAGAATGGAGGACAAGTAATTTGTAAAAAGATCCTGATCACCAAACAGTTTCTTGTTTACTGGGCGTGACATGTTGTGGATCGAGTTAAGAGTTTGTTTGGTGGGGGTGGGGAAGACCCAGCTGTCTTGGAACACATTGGTACAAATGATGAAATTAGAGGAAGACAAAGTGTCCTAAAAAAGATTTTAGAGACTTAATGGTTGATTTACTAAAGTACCTTGTCGAATGGGCTCCCTCCCATGCATGACCAACTACTTTTAGACGGAGAAAAGATTTACTAAAGCACTCAGTCAACAAATAGACACGAATGCGAATTTACTATTGATCACAAAACTAAGCGAACTTTAAATGAGCTTCCTTTCTAGAACCAGGTGCACAGCAGAGAAAAATCTTGTTTAAAACATGATCTCAAGCAATTAATACTTCCTATAAGGAATGGGCTGAACAACCCCCTGTTCTATTCGCAGTAGAACACCTCGAACTGGGAAAAAGTTCTAGCGAACATGCAACTCTATTAAAGTCTTTGGGACATGAACATGAAAAATCAAAAGTCCTCATTTTAAAGGCTTATATATATGTAAGTTATTGTCATACAAAATGTATGGGGACCTGAGTACTGCCCTGGGGGACATGTATCAATGCAAAAACATTTTTAAAACCATTTTTTAAAGGAGCAGCGATTTTAATGATGCTTAACGTGAAACAATTAAAATGAAAAGTTTCTTTAAATATCATGTCTGGGGTGTCCCCTTATTATGCCTCTAAAGTGGCGCATCTGTACGATGTATGGAGCCTGCTGCAGCAATACTGACATTTCTAAAGGAAAAAATGTAATTTAAACTTGTTTTCAGCTGTAATGTATTGCCGGCTCCCGGCAAGCCAGATTAAAAAGAATGAAAAAAAAAACAGCGTAGGGTCCCCCTTTCCCCATTCCATACCAGGTCCTTCGGGTATGGTATTATGGTATGGATTTTAAGGGGAACCCTTCACCAAAATGTGGAGAAAAAAAAAAAAAGCTGCCTGGGGCCCCTTTCAAAATCTATACAGAAAAATTGTGTCCCTTGATGTAAATCCATTGTCAATCAAGAAACCCATGACCCAAAAAATTTGAAAAATTGCAAAAAACACTTCGTCTAAGAGGCTACCCGCCATATGCCCACTCTTGCCAATGAACACTGAAGGCAGAAAATTGGTCCCCATCTATGGGAAATATTGGTCAGCTTTACATGGCACTGCCCCCAAACCATAAGTAACAGGGACACCAAACTTGGGGAGCATCGAGAGGGGCCCCCGGACTACAACATATGCCTGTACACTACACTGACTGCACTAAACTGACTGAACACACTATCCATTAACTACCTGCCTAATCTCCATTGTCACAAACTCTACACGGCTGCCGTGCAAGCAGAAGCCTTATATAGTGTGTTGCGTGGACTTGGACCCTGAGCCATGATTGGCCAAAGGCACTCTGACTTTGGCCAATCATGGCTCTCAGAGTACATTGTGCAGTGATTGAACAAAGCATACAGGTCAAGTGCATGGTTTGGCCAATTAACAGGAATCAATGCACTGCAAGAGCGCAGTGAATTATAGGGCGCTCATCAGTGGGCGAACTTACCGTCGAGCCCCCTATTTTTTCATGTGTTCAGCGAACACACGAACAGCTGATGTTCGAGTCAGACTTACAAATCGACTCGAACACACAGCCCACCCCTACTTCCTATAAATGCTGTATGTTGAACATTTTAACCAGTTGCCGACCACCCGCCGCAGTTTTACTGCAGCAAGGTGGCTCGACTGGGAAAACCGACGTACCTGTATGTTGGTTGTGCACGGTGGTAGGTAGTGTGCCCGTTCAAAACCGATCAATCATCAGGTCCAGGCCAATGATTTTTGGCCTGGACCTGGTGATCAGTTCTGACCAATGGCAGAATGTCCTGTGCCTGTGTAATGTAAACACAGGCACAGGAAATTATGCAATCTCTCCTGGAGCCCTTTTCAGTTCCAGCATGAGAGGGGAGAGCATCTACCATGATTACACAAGCACTACACTGACACCAGTACACATAGGCACATATTTAACCCCTTGATCACCCCCAGTTAACCTTTTCGCTCTGTCACAGTGTCACTATATAAGTATACAGATAATTTACTGATCACTGTACTAGTGTCACTTGTGACGTCAGTTAGTGTCAGCAGCTGTTAGATTTAGAGTATCCACCATATATCCCCTTAAAGATTTAACCCCCTGATCACCCCCAGTTAACCCCTTCATTGCCCTGTCACAGTGTCACTATTATAGTGTACAGATCTTTTTTCTGATCACTGTATTAGTGTCCCAGGTGACATCAGTTAGCATTAACGTTAGTGTCAATCCAGGACAGCGTCAGATTGCCCCCCAACATATTTAGTAATACATTTTAACCCTTTGATTGCCAGTGACCCACACACACACTAAACACCTCCATTACTAGTATACTGTCTGAACGGATCAATATCTTTGATTAGATCTATACTAGTATAGTATAGTACAGTATTCGCAAATAGCAGCATTTAGCAGGATCAGCCCCGACACCTGCCAGCACCTGCATTTAGCCCTTCCGCCCAGCCCCCAAGAAGTACAGTATCAGCAGATTACTGTAACTTCCGATACACAGCACACTAAACCGCAGCGTTAGCAGAGTCAGGCATGATCTCTGATAGCACTAGCAGTTAAATTTTTTGGTAGCGGTTTGAAAAGTCCTTGACAACCAGGTGCTTCTACCTGTGAGACTCACACTAGGTATCTATAAATTTATTGGCCAAAATGTCCAAACAGACATGCTGAGCATGACAGATGAGAGCAATGGGGAAGCCTCACTGTCCGAATCAGGCTCTTCAAACCTGTAGAGAGCAGCGGCACCCTAACAGATAGCTCTGACGACGGAGTAGTAGTCCCTGCTAAGGTCAGGCATACCCGACCCCATTCTTCTGTTGCTGAGGTGCAACAATCGCATGGTTCTCATATGCAGCAGAGTGTCGGTACTAGTGCCGCTCAACCTTCTGGTGAACTGGCAAGCACCAGCAGCCTAGTACATCCTGGTCATAATCAAACCAGCACTGCAGTAACACTTGGTGATGTGGCGAGTCACAAAAGTGCTGTTCAAGTTGGTATGGTGGTTAGCACAAGTAGTGTCCCGCAGTCACCAAGATTTTGAAGACAGGCCATAGAGCTCATAGTGTCCTTCCTGATGCGCTTGCAAATCCTGATTCGGAGCCCACCACTTCTGCAGCACCCGTACTTCCCCCATTCACTGGCCAACCCAGAATTCAGGTGGAAACAGCCGATTTTCTTCCCTCTGGTTTTTATGAGCTGTTTTTCATGGAAGATCTGTACAGATCTATTGTGGTCCAAAGCAAATTTATATGCCGCTCAATTTATCGCTGCAAATCTAAATTTGACCCTTGCCAGAGAATTTGCATGGAAACGTATCACTGTTTTCGAATTTGATACCTTTCTGGGCCTATCCCTCATCATGGACATTATTTAAAAAAAAGAGTGATTTGTGGTCATATTTGTCCACTGACGCAATTCACCAAATGCCCGTGTTTTCTGCTGCCATGGTCAGGACTAGATACAAGCAAATCTTGCGGTTCATGCATTTCAATGACAACAAACTCTGTCATCCTCAGGATGACCCTGGATAGGACCGGCTCCACAAAATTCGGCATCTCGTAAATCACTTCAACCAAAATGTTTTCAGCCTTGTATATGCCCCAACAAGCTGTCTGCGTTGAGTCCCTGATTACATTGGCCACTTTGTTTTTAGAAAGTTTCATCCCAGCAAGCGTGCCAGGTATGGGTTCAAGATGTATAAACTCCGTGACAGGGCAACAGGCTATACATATAGTTTCCGGATTTACAAGGTTAAAGATAGCAATGCGGAGCCCCCCGACTGCCCAGACTCTCCACAGCGGCTTGTAGATTCCCAACTTAGATGTGGGGAGAGAGCCTGCTTGAAGTGTAATAAATTGGCAAAAAATTTGGGGGAGCATACCCATGTATTTCTAAAGCTGCTGCAGCTAAGAACCATTCGGTCTGACCAGACTATCGAGGTTGAGCAACCCTCCCCACCTCCCCACACACACCTGTACTCAATCAGTGTCCACCATCAAGTGGATATAGGAGGAGTCCCCTGTAGTGCATTTGCACATCTTTCCCAGCAAGGAGTATTATCTCCAAGGGTTAGAAAGGCTGGATTCATCTCTTTTTCATGGATAGTGTAGGACCCACTGATAATGGGGTACTTTGACGCAGTAGTGGGCTTGAGCACGATATGGCCATATGGTGGGACCAAATCCCCATTTTTATTTATGGATTGTCTTCAGA
Organism: Pelophylax lessonae; assembly: GCF_965119305.1. Classification (NCBI taxonomy): domain Eukaryota; kingdom Metazoa; phylum Chordata; class Amphibia; order Anura; family Ranidae; genus Pelophylax; species Pelophylax lessonae. Next base: position 379,041,913 of record NC_138772.1, on the reverse strand, counting down.
TTTGGTAGTAATTTCTTTTGCATTTGCGCGCTATTCTTTTTTAATATAAGTGTAATAAATTGCTTGCAGTGAAGTGGAGGGACACACAGAATGTTTTCGTTCTGTCCTCCATTCACGCAAATACAACTGTCCAAATTACAACAGCGACTAGTGTTGTTGAGAAGCCCCTCTGTGTCCACGAATGCAACCTTATCATGGGAGGGGTGGACTTCAATGACCAGATGATGGCACCGTACTTATTTGTTTGTAAGGCCAGACACTGGTTCAAGAAAGTGTCTATATACCTATTCCAATATTCTCTGCTGAACGCTTATGTGCTATTCAAAGCATCAGGATGAAGTGGATCCTTCATAAAATTCCAGGAAGAGATCATCACAGCCCTTCTGTATACAGAAGGTGCTGTGGCCCAAATTCACAATCCAGATGCAGTGAGTAGAGATGGACGAACATCGGTCGGTGCGGATCGCGATTGTCACCCGCAAATTTTCTCAAAAGTCTGAGAACCGCCCCATTGACTTTAATGGGAGGCGAACTTTAAAAACCTTTAGGTCATATTTGCAGCCACAAAAGACGTACTAGCTGTGCACAAATAGTCCCAGCACATGGACAATGTCATAACAGAAGTATTGCAATTGGAAAAGTTGCCCTAAATTTTTTTATTTTTTTTTTTACAGCAAAAAAAATATATATTTTTTTTTCATAAATCAGCCAGAACTGACAGCAGCCGGTAAATACATTTCTAATACATATAGGGTCCATTCACACATCTGTAAAATGGGTCCGCATCCATTCCACAATTTGGCAGAACCTTTACAGACCCATTGGTTTTCATTTCCAGTCTGAAAAATTAGGCATTCACAGGATAAAGAAGTAAGTGTCGGCCATTACAGGCCTCAAAAATTAGCCCACATGCGTTTACCTGACAGCTAAGAACGTAGTATTCTGTGGCTAAGGGTACATTAGGCATTCACAGGTAACAGAAGTAAGTGTCGTCCATTCCAGGCCCCAAAAATTAGCCCACATGGGTTTACCTGACAGCTAAGAACGTAGTATTCTGTGGCTAAGGGTACATTAGGCATTCACAGGTAACAGAAGTAAGTGTCGTCCATTCCAGGCCCCAAAAATTAGCCCACATGGGTTTACCTGACAGCTAAGAATGTAGTATTCTGTGGCTGAAGGTACATTAGGCATTCACAGGATACAGAAGTAAGCGTCTGCCTGTATAGGCTCCAAAAATTAGCTCACATGGGTTTAACTGACAGCAAAGAACGTAGTGTATTTGATGGCTGGAGGTACATTAGGCATTCACGGGATACAGAAGTAAGTGTTGGCCATAAAAGGCCCCAAAAATTAGCCCACATGGGTTTACCTGACAGCTAAGAACGTAGTATTCTGTGGCTGAAGGTACATTACGCATTCACAGAAAAAATAATTGTCGGCCCTGAATGGCCCCAAAAATTTGCCATTCAATGGACATGAAATGCCTTTTATGCCGCTGTATGTAGCGAAGCCAAGGACCAGGAATTGCTGTGGGTGGATGGCGGTCTGGCGGATATTTGTGGCCTGGCATGAGGAATTTCAATGTAACATGGTCTACTGGGCACATGTGTTGAATTCCTCAGAGATCCATGCCTCATTTATTTTTATAAAAGTGAAGTAGTCTACACTGTCATGAGCTAGGCAAGTGCGCTTATCGGTCCCGATCCCCCCTGCTGCGCTGAATGTCCTTTCAGACAGGACACTTGACGGGGGGCAAGCCAACATTTCCATTGCAAATTGTGCAAGCTCTGGCCAGAGGTCAAGCCTGCCCACCCAGTAGTCCAGGGGTTCATCACTCCTCAGAGCGTCCACATCGGCCGTTAACCCAATGTAGTCGGAACACCTGTCGGTCTAGGCATTCCCTGATGCTGGATCCGGAGTACAGCTGTCAATGGTTTGGCTGAAAGAAGGATCTCATATCTGAAGTGACCAAGACATCTTCAAACCGCCCTCTTCTTGCAGGCGCTGTTGGATTGCTACCCGCAACTGTCTCTCTGTGACTGGAAATTCCTCTGTCAGCGCACGGAAAAGCAGAATGCAGCATTTCACGCAGCAAGGCCTGGAAGCCCTGCATTCTGACCGCTCTCTGTGATTGTGGTAACATTTCCGCCATTTTGTGTTTGTAACGGGGGTCTAAGTACGTTGCCACCCAGTACTGCTCCTTGGCCTTTATGCGTTTTATACGGGGGTCCCCCTTAAAACACTGGAGCATGAAGGCCCCCATTCGCACTAAACTGGAAGCGGTGTAGTGGCCTGCTTCCAGCTCCTCATCCAGGATAATGTCGTCCTTGTTCTCCTCCCCCCATCCACGGATAACACCAGGGATCCCAGAAAGGTTTAAAGCATGCTCTTCTTGCTCCTCCTCATCCCCCCCAGCACCATCCTCCTCTGACTCCTCTTCAGACTCCTGCTGTTGATTTGTCTCAGATGGAGTAGCACCCCCTGGGAATTCATCCAACATTGCGACTTCCTCATCTCCCTGCTCCTGCTCCTCGACGGCTTGATCAATGACACAACGCAATGCACGCTCCAGAAAGAAGGTGTAAGGTATTATGTCACTTATGGCGCCCTGGCTGTGACTGACCAGTTTGGTGATCTCATCGAATGGCCACAGAAGTCTGCATGCATCCCGCATGAGCAGCCACTGGCGAGGTGAAAAAAACAAAAGCTCCCCAGAACCTGTCCTGCCGCGGAGTTCAAACAGGTAGTCGTTAACTGCAGGTTTCTGATGGAGCAGCCTATCAAGCATATGCAACGTTGAGTTCCATTGCGTCGGGCAGTCACAAATAAGACGCCTGACGGGCATGTTGTGTTGCAGTTGAATCTCAGCAAGGTGAGCCGTGGGTGTGTAAGATCTTCGGAAATGGGCCAAGATTTTCCTGGCCTGCCACAAGACGTCCTGGACCCTAGGGTATTTGCCAACGAATCGCTGCAACACCAAGTTCAGGAAGTGTGCCATGCATGGCACGTGTGTTATTTTGCCCTGTTTCAGCGCGCTCAACAGATTGGCACCGTTGTGGCACACCACGATACCAACTGTCAAATTCAGCGGTGTCAGCCACTGATCTGCCTGTGAACGCAAAGCTGAAAGGAGTGCAGGACCAGTGTGGATCTTGGCTTCCAGGCACAACAGACGCAGCACAGCATGGCATCGTCTCACCTGGCATGTGGAATAGGTTCTGGGGATCTTGGGCGGCGCAGTGGAAGAGATGGTAGCAGCGGAAGAGGAGGAGTCAGCCGAGGAGGAGAGGAAGGATGGAGGAGGAAGATGAGGAGGAGAAGAAGAAGAGGCAGGCCTGCTTGCAATCCGTGGCGGTACAACTAAATCTACACGGGTGCCATGGGTTACATGCTTGATGGCCGTCAGAAGGTTCACCCAGTGGGCAGTAAAAGTGATATACCTTCCCTGCCCATGTTTGCTAGACCATGTGTCTGTGGTCAGATGTATCTTGGCACCAACACTGTGTGCCAGAGATATATTCACTTGCCGCTGAACATGGCCATGCAGCTCTGGAATGCCCTTCTGCGAGAAATATTTCCTGCCTGGGACCTTCCATTGTGGTGTCCAATGGCCACAAATTTACGAAAGGCCTCTGAGTCCACCAGTTGATATGGCAGTAGTTGGCGGGCTATCAGTTCCGACAAGATAGCAGTCAAACGTTGGGCAAGAGGGTTATCCGGCGTCATCATTTTTTTCTGCTCCAACATTTGGACCACAGAAGCCTACCTTTTTCCAGAACAACGTGACAATGGCATCATGGAAGGTGGAGTGGAGGGCAAATGTGAGGAAGGAGGAGAAGGAGAAGGGGCTGGACGGTGAGAGCCTGGAGTTTGGCTTTGTGGGTTCTGACGGTGTTGCTCCCACTGGGCTCGGTGATGGGAGATCAGATGCCTTCTTAAGGCGGTCGTCCCTAGGTGAGTGTTGGGCTTACCGCGACTTATGCATTGACTGCAAAGGCTGCAGATGGCAACACTGTTGTCAGCAACGGACACATTAAAAAAAGCCCACACTGCTGAGCCATGTGTCGGCATCCTGGGAGCACCAAATATGACTGTGCATGGTTGATGGCTCGCTCCTGATACATTTGCAGTCTGCTTTGTACCTCTTGTGCAATGCAAGTTCTGCCTGCCTCGCCTCCCTATCTGCCGGTCCGTCTCTCCCTCTGAACTCCCTTCCTCTTCCTCTCTTGTGGCCACCCACGTGACTTCCATAGACTCGTCATCATCCACGCCACCTTCCCCACCACTAACATTCGAGATCTTGGAGTAGGCAGCAACAGCGGGGACCAACCTCCTTGGGCTGATCTGGGTACTGTCGTCAGACTGCTGAGTGGCGGCTGTTGCTACCTCCTCTTCCTGATCTGATTCCAACAATGGCTGCGCAGCACAAATGTCTTTTGATGGATTGGGAAATAATTCCAGTGACTCAAGCGGAGGGTATGTGGTGGTGGTGGTGGTGTCTTTGGGGGTGCACACAGCAGAGAGTGAAGAGGGTGCAGATAGAGAGGATGAGGAGGGTGCATAAGAGGAAGGCTGAGTGAGCCACTCAACCAAGTCTGGTGCATCCTTTGACGTAATTGCATGCGGCTTTTGAAACTTCACAGTTTGGCTACGGCCTACTGCTCCTGCCCTACCCCTACCACCCCTGCGTACGTGTCTGCCTCTTCCTCTGCCTGTCATGTTTTTAATTACCCTGTGACAAAAGTCTCTAGAGACTTGCAGTATTTCTCTAAATATGGTTTTGTCAGATATAAACAGCGCCATTGGGAATTTGGGAAAGCATCTTATCACACCAATCTTGGTGTGGTCAGATGTTTTAAGGGCAGAGGAGAGATCTAGATGCTTATAAATCCCAATTTTTATTATTTTTTTTTTAAAAAGAGTACCTGTCACTACTTATTGCTATCATGGGATAATAAAAAAAAAAAAAAAAAAAAAGGAGAAAGGGAAGGTGTCAAAATAAAAAAATATATATATTTCAAGCACCTCTGTCCCCGTGTTTGCGCGCAAAGCCGAATGCAAGCATCAGTCTAGTGTCAAATGTAAGAAGCAATTGCACCATGCATGTGAGGTATCGCCGTGAACGTCAGATAGAGGGAAGTAATTCTTGTAGTAGACCTCTTCTGTACATCTAAAGTGGTAACCTGTAAAGACTTTTAAAGGCTTTTAAAGATGTACATATTTTGTCGCCGCTGCATGGGCGTACACAATTTTAAAGCATGCTATGTTTGTATCTATGTACTCGGCATAAGATCATCTTTTATATTTTACCAAACAATTGGGCAATATATAGTATTTGTGCATTCAATTTAAAAGAAAGTGTTTTTTTTTTCCCAAAAAAATTGCGTTTGCGCAATTACTGTGTGACTAAAAAAAATTGCAACACCCACCATTTTATTCTGTAGGGCCTCTGCTTTAAAACATATATATATTGTGTTGGGGTTCAGAGTAATTTTCTAGTAAAAAAATAATTTTGTAAACAAAATAGTGTGAGAAAAGTCTTGGTCTTCAAGTGGTTAGAAGAGTGGGCAATGTCTTGCATAAGCTTCTAATATTGGCCATAAAATGCCAGGACAGTTCAAACTACCCCCCAATGAGCCCTTTTTGGAAAGTAGACACCCCAAGCTATTTGCTGAGAGGCATGTTGAGTCCATGGAATATTTTATATTTTGCCACAAGTTTCAGGAAAATGACAATTTTTTTTCACATAAAGTTGTCACTAAATTATATATTACTTACACATGCCATGGCTATATATTTAATTATGCCTCAAAATACATTCTGCTGCTTCTCCTGAGTATGGGGATACCACGTGTGAGACGTTTTGTCAGTCTAGCCACGTACAGAACCCTGAAAACCAATCACCACCTTCAGGCTTTCTAAGGGCGTAAATTGCTGATTTCACTCCTCATTACCTATCACAGTTTCGGAGGCCATGAAATGCCAAGATAACACAACCCCCCCCCCCCCCCCCCAAATGACCCCTCTCGGGAAAGTAGACATTCCAAGTTATTTATATATCAAAAATAGAGTTGCGCTAAAACTAGTGAAGAAAAAGTCCCAACAGTCCACATGGAATCAATTGCTCAATATGCGTAGAAAACTGGAGAATCTTGATAGCAATAGTGTGTCAATGCAGCAATACAAGATGTGGGAGGTACTAATAGGACATCCACCCAGGTGATAAACCGACAAAGACAGAGTGAATTTCCAGCCACCATATACTGCCTCTTACCAGACAAAAGTGGATCTGGAGCAGTGAGTGGTTAAGGACCACTGCAACCTTTCACAGAATCATACAGCTCCCAGCGCTTCCGCTTCAAGATGTTGTTGTACAATCCTATTCAGACTCCCATAGGTGCCGTATCTCACATGTATTGGGGGATATTAAACAAAAGGGACAGGCCCATAGTGCATTATCTTTAAACAACCTTTATTTGGGTATACACACAATTATGCACTCACCCATTAGATGTATAACAAGCACGTATCACAGCAGATAGTAATCAGCCTGAGTCTGTCCAGCAGTGTTCCTTCCGCAAACCAAACCAAAAATATGGCCGTGCTTAGACTTCCGGGTGTGACATAAGACGCTCGGCTAGCCCCTCCTGATGCATTTCGTCATTCTAACCTTCTCAAAGGAGGCATAGCCCGGCGTCCATCGTCATCACCCTTAAGTAGTCTTCTCTGTAAGTAAAATTAATGATAGCACCTGTGTGCATAGTCCCGGCATCACCGCCCCGGAACCGGAAGTGACTCGTGTTTTTCACATAAAGTTGTCACTAAATGATATATTGCTTACACATGCCATGGCTATATGTTTAATTATGCCTCAAAATACATTCTGCTGCTTCTCCTGAGTATGGGGATACCACGTGTGAGACGTTTTGTCAGTCTAGCCACGTACAGAACCCTGAAACCAATCACCACCTTCAGGCTTTCTAAGGGCGTAAATTGCTGATTTCACTCCTCACTACCTATCACAGTTTCAGAGGCCATGAAATGCCAAGATAATACAACCCCCACCCCCCAAATGACCCCTCTCTGGAAAGTAGACATTCCAAGTTATTTGCTAAGAGGCATGGTGAGTATTTTGCAGCTCTCATTTGTTTTGGAAAAAGAAAGAAAAAAAAAAGGAAAATATTTTTTTTCTTTTTTTAAAACTTTGTGACAAAAAGCGAGATCCGCAAAAAACTCAACATGCCTCTCAGCAAATAGCTTAGGGTATCTACTTTCAGAAAAGGGGCCATTTCATGGCCTCTGAAACTGTGATAGGTAGTGAGTAAAATCAACAATTTACGCCCTTAGAAAGCCTGGAGGCAGTGATTGTTTTTTAGGGTCCTGTACGTGGCTAGACTACCAAAAAGTCTCACCCATGGGGTATTTCTATACTCAGGAGAAGCAGTAGAATATATTTTGGGGTGTCATTTCACATATACTAATAGAATGTTTGAGCAATATATCAATTATTGACAACTTTGTAAAAAAAAAAAAAATATTGTAATTTTCCCAAAACTTGTGGCAAAATATAAAATATTCCATGGACTCAGCATGCCTCTCAGAAAATAGCTTAGGGTGTCTACTTTATAAAAAGGGGTAATTTGGAGGAGTTTAGTGCTATCTTGGCATTTCACAGCCTCAGAAACTGTGATGGGTAGTGAGGAGTGAAATTAGCAGTTTTCAGGGTCCTGTACGCTGGATATCTGTATGGATATGGACTGGGTAATGTGTTAGGAACTAAAATATACCACTTCGTTTGATAAAAATGATCAACCTACAGAGGACTGAATCCAAAGACACCCTGAAAATCAAAGTGAAAAAAATGATGCAGCAGGCTAGTCCATTTTGCTGAAATTTCAATGCAGCAACTCAAAATGGTACTCAATAATTTGTATGGCCCCTACGAGCTTGTATGCATGCCTGACAACATCAGGGCATGCTACTAATGAGACGACAGATGGTGTCCTGGGGCATTTCCTCCCAGATCTGGACCAGGGCATCACTGAGGTGACCGAAACATAATGTCCCAGAGGTGTTCAATTGGATTTAGGTCTGGCGAATGTGGAGGCCATTCAATAGAATTAATTCCTTCATCCTCCAGGAACTTACATAGTTACATATAGTTAGTCAGGTTGAAAAAAGACACAAGTCCATCTGGCTCAACCAATAAAAAAAACAAAAAAAAAACAGTTAAGAAAAATCCCAGCAAAGCATGATCCAATTTGCAACAGCAGGGGAACAAAATTCCTTCCTGATCCCCCGAGAGGCAATCGGATATTCCCTGGATCAACTTTACCTATAAATATTAGTACCCATGTATATTATGTACACCCAGGAAAGAATCCAGGCCTTTTTTTAAAGCAATCTAGTGAGATAGCCAGAACCACCTCTGGAGGGAGTCTATTCCACATTTTCACAGCTCTTACAGTGAGGAAACCTTTCCATATTTGGAGACAAAATCTTTTTTCCTCTAGACGTAAAGAGTGCCCCCTTTTCCTCTGTGTTGACCTTAAAGTAAATAACTCAACACCAAGTTTACTATATGGACCCCTTATGTATTTATAAATGTTGATCATATCCCCCCTTAATCTCCTCTTCTCAAGAGAGAATAAATTCTGTTCCCTGATATCCTTTTTAAGAACTGGTGCCCAAAACTGAACTGCATATTCCAGATGAGGTTTTAATAGTGATTTGTACAGGGGCAAAATGATATCTCTCTGGAGTCCATGCCTCTGTTAATACAAGAAAGGACTTTGCTTGCTTTGGAAATTGCAGCTTGGCATTGCATGCTATTATTAAGCTTAGGATCTACCAGAACACCCAGATTCTTCTCAGCTATGGATTCCCCCAGTTTTACTCCTCTTAGTATGTATGATGCATGCATATTCTTAGCCCCCAATTGCATAACTTTACATTTATCAACATTAAACCTCATTTGCCACATAGTCGCCCAATGAAACAGTGTATTGATGTCAGATTGTAAGTTGGAGACATCCTGTAAGGAAGTTATTCCACTGAAAAGCTTGGTGTCATCTGCAAAGACTGAAAATGGTACTTTTAATCCCAGACCCTATATAATTTATAAAGATATTAAAAAGTAAGGGTCCCAACACTGAACCTTGGGGTACACCACTTATAAACATAGACCATCCAGAGTAAGAATCATTAACCACTACTCTCTGAATTCTATCTTTTAGCCAATTTTCTATCCATTTACAAACTGATCTTTGCAAGCCTGTAGACTTTACCCCACAGGCTTAACTGGCTGTATACTGTCGCCACATGAGCCGAGCATTGTTGTTCAACAGGAGGAACCCAAGACCCACTTCACCAGTGTAGGGTCTGACAATGGGTCCAAGGATTTTATCCCAAAACCTAATGGCAATCAGGGTGCCATTGTCTAGCCTGTAGAGGTTTGTGAATCCCTCCATGGGTATGCCTCCCCAGACCATCACTGACCCATCACCAAACCAGTAATGCTGAACGATGTTACAGGCAGCATAATGTTCTCCACAGCTTCTCTAGACCCTTTCACGTCTGTCACCTGCTCAGGGTGAACTTGCTCTCATCTGTGAAAAGCACAGGGCGCCAGTGGCAGACCTGCCAATTCTGGTGTTCAATGGCAAATGCCAATTAAGCTCCAGGGTGCTGGACAGTGAGCACAGGGCCCACTAGAGGACATTGGGCCCTCAGGCCACCCTCATGAAGTCTGTTTCTGATTGTTTGGTCAGAGACATTCACACCAGTGACCTGCTGGGGGTCATTTTGTAGGGCTCTGGCAGTGCTCATCCTGTTCCTACTTGCACAAAGGAGTGTATACCGATGCTGCTGATGGGTTAACGACCTTCTACGACCCTGTCTATCTCTCCTAGAGTAATTTCCTGTCTCCTAGAATCTCCTCCATACTCTTGGGATTGTGCTGGGAGAGACAGCAAACCTTCTGGCAATTTCATGTATTGATGTGCCATCCTGGAGGAGTGGGACTGCCTTTGCAACCTCTATAGGGTCCAGTTATCGCCTCATGTTACCAGTAGTGACACTGACTATATCTAAATGCAAAATTAGTGAAAAACAGTAAAAAAAGATGGAGTAGGGAAAAAAGTGTCAAAGGCCTATACCTGTAAAACCATTCCTGTTTTGGAGGTTGTCTCATTGTTGCCTATCTAGTGCACCTGTTAATTTCCAAAGCAGATGAAACTGATTAACAACCCCCTCTGCTACTTAACTGACCAGAACAATATCCCAGGAGTTGAATTGACTATACTACTGTTGTGGTTTGTTGGTATGCTGCATTTGTTTGTTGTTGGGTGCAAGATTTTCAAAAACAAAATTGGTGGGGTTGGGTGGGTTGCTGAAAGTTGTTTTACCTTAAAATGTGTTGCCTGAATAATTCTAGCTATATTTTGTTCCCTGTTGTACACTGTGAAAGTTATTGTGATACATTTTAGATTGTAAGCTCTAATGAGCAGGGTCCTTCTAACCCTATTGTAAAATGTAGCAAAATAAATACTGTTGATTCTTTTTACACAATTAAATGACTGTACCTAATTGCATTGCTGCTGTCAAAATACCTGTAGAATATTGAATGATGTATTTGTTGGATCTTGGATCAATAAACCTTTTTTTCTCCTTCTCAAGTGGAATGTATTAACACCCATACAAACAGATAAAACTATAATAGTCTGCAACAATTTTTTTGCCTTTTTCTCCTTCAACCACAAACAATATGTCTGGCGGAAATCCAATACAGCTCACTATCCAAATAACACCCTTCCTACAATAAAGCATGAATGTGGTAATATCCTGGTATGGGGGTGTTTCTCTGCAGTAGGGACTGGAGCATTTGTCGGGATAGAAGAAAAATGAATGGGACAAAATATCATCAAATTCTTGAGGAAAATCTGCTGCCCCTTGCCAGAAACTTGTCAAAGGCAAGAAGGTTTACCTTCCAACATGACAATGACCCAAAGAATAAAGCGAAAATTACCGAACAGTGGTTGAAGGTGAAAAAGGTGAATGTCCTTGCATGGCTTAGTCAGAGCGCAGACTTGAAAATTGAAAATCTGTGGAATGACTTGAAGACTGCAGGCCACAAATGGTCACCATCAAATTTAACTGAACTTGAGTATTTCTGCAAAGAAGAGTGGGTGAGTATTGCAAAGTCTAGATTTGCAAAGTTAGTAGAGACACATCCCAACAGACTAAAGGCTGGAAATAAAGCAAAAGGTGGTTCAACAAAATACTGACACAAGGGGGTGATTCTTCATCCAATACAGTCATTCTGTTTTTGAATTTGTTTTTATTTTTGTCTGACATGTTGGTATTATATCTTTCACTTAGATGCAGGGACATGCAGACAGGGGAAGTAGGGCCTCACCTACCATGAACATAAAAAAAAAACAAAAACAAATTATTGATCTTCAAGGGTCATAAGTCAGCAACCTGAGGGGTAGGTAGCCAAAGTCCTACCCCTTGGTTCTGGAGATACAGGGCTCCTTGCGCAACCTGTCAGAAACTACATACAGCTCGGCCAGTTTAAATACAAGCTGCGCTCTCTGCTAGAAAATATCAAATGGGATAGAGCCCTGGGAACAAAGAACACAGAGGATAAATGGGAGTGCTTCAAAAGCATACTTAACAAAGGGATTGACCAGTGCATTCCAAAGGGAAATAAATTTAAAAGAGCAAAACTAAACCCTGGGTGGCTAAACTCCAACTTAAAAATGCATATTAATGCTAAAGGAAAGGCCTTCAAAAAATACAAGGCTGATGGGGTCATTGGCAGCATTCAAGCATTACAAAGAGTGTAATTAGAAATGTAAAGACTAAATCAGGGTGGCTAAAATAAAACACGAGAGACATATAGCGGAAGAAAGTAAAAAGAACCCCAAGAAATTCTTTAAGTATATAAACAGTAAGAAAGCGAGGCCAGAACACATTGGCCCCATAAAAGACGATAAGGGAGTTTTGGCCACAGAGGACAGGGAAAAGGCAGTAGTGTTAAATAATTTCTTCTCTTCAGTCTTCACAAAAGAATTGGGGGGCTACACTAACCAAGCTTTTAAGGCCAAGCTAAATAACTGTAACGCTCCTGCGTTTTTGTAGTAGGCTGGATTTGCAGCTGCAGAATCTCCACTCAGTAGTCATGTAGAGATGTGTTGAATAACCAGATCCAACTCTCCAGACTCATCACTGTGGGCCCGTCAGCTTCAGCATACAGATATACACACACTCAATAAGATGTTCCTGGAGTGATAGGATGTATATGATAGTATGAAGGTGATGTGCTGAAGGGACAGGTGTGAACAGTGACAGAGATGGTAAGCACTTGATAGAAATGCTCAGGAGAGTATTAGATGGTATTTAGGTAGAGTGCAGATAGGTTAGTAATCGAGTATGGTAACAGGTGGTAAGGACAGCAGATGACAAATACAGGATAGGCTAACCCAGTGCAAGGATAGATGGTAGTAGACTCAAGAGCTAGCAATCTATGTAACAGTGCAGATGATAGAATTAGTATGCATAGATAGTAACAGTCCTTAATGTGCAGAGGTAGGTAGTGTAAGTTAGTTTATGGAGGATTCCCCTGTGGGGTACTTATCACTAGTAAGGTTAGTAGTAGAGGGGTCCAGTAGTGAGGGAGTGATCCGGTAGCGAGATACAGGGATCAGTAGCGAGGTTCCGGTCTGTTTCAGGTAAAAGTAAATAGCTGGAGGTTCCGGCAGCGAGACAAGCTTGTAAGCATGTAGACACACAGGCACATAAGCACAGGCACAGGCACATTGAATGAACAACGTGAGAGAGAACGCCGGCGGTTGAAATAGCCGCTCAGAGCGGCGCTCGGCGATGACGTCATCCGTCTTAAAGGTGTATGCGCACCACCTAATTAGAAAGGTGGGACGCATATTGAAAGAAAATGGAAATTAAGGGTACCAGAGGTACCAGAATCTTACAGTACCCCCCCCCCTTAAGGCCGGCTCCGGAAGGCCTATAGCACTGGTTTCTCCGGGTATTTTCGGTAAGCCTAGGTGCGTGAACATCAGAGGTATCCAACCAGGTGTCGTCTTGGGGTCCATAGTTCTTCCATCTTATGAGATACTGGAGTCTTCCTCTGTGGATACGAGAATCCAAAATCTCCTTAATCTCATATTCTTCTCCGCCTTCAACTTGTACTGGAGGTGGAGGCAAGATGGTAGGCCTTATTCCTTGGTTAGGAACATGGGGTTTCAGTAGCGACACATGGAAGATGGGATGGATCTTGAGATCTGCCGGTAAGGTGAGCTGTACTGCAGCTTTTCCAATAAGTTTCTTAATTGGGAAGGGTCCCAGAAATAAAGGTCCAAGCTTTTTGCTAGGGATCTTTAACCTTAAATTTTTTGTCGATAGCCAAACGAGGTCCCCAATAGCATACTGAGGAGAAGGTCTTCTACGAAGGTCGTAGTACCTTTTTTGTTGACTATGAGCGTGTGAGATAGTGGTATTAAGTAAACCCAGAGAGTCTTTTATTTGGGTAAGATAGTCCGAGGCTACTGGGTTACTTGATGGTAGGATGCGTGGTGGAAGAAGTGTGGGATGAAACCCATAGTTCAAGTAGAACGGACTTTGCTTAGTAGTACTGTGGGTTGCGTTGTTATAAGCAAATTCCGCCAGTTGGAGAAGGTCCACCCAATCATCCTGATGTGTAGAAACGCAGATATTGTTCTATACACTGGTTGACTCTTTCAGTCTGTCCGTTGGTCTGAGGGTGGTAGGGTGAAGTAAGCTTTCGCTCAATCCGTAATATTTGACAAAGAGCTTACCAAAATTTGGAGATGAACTGTGAACCACGGTCGGATAAAAGAGTCTTTGGAATTCCATGTAACTTGAACACATGTTTCATCAGTAGTTCCGCTGTTTGTTTAGATGAAGGTAGTCTACGGATAGCGATGAAATGTGCCATCTTTGTCAGGTGGTCCACTGACACTAGAATGGTATTAAATCCTTTAGATGGTGGTAGTTCTACTATAAAGTCTAAGGACACAACTTCCCATGGAACCTGGGGTATTGGTAGACTGCAGAGTAGACCAGATGGTTTTGTAGTGTCAATATTGGACCTTGCACAGATGTCACATGAAGAAACAAATTTTTGTACAGACGTCTTCATATCAGGCCACCAAAACTGCCTGGTAAGCAAATTAAAGGTTTTTGTCATACCCATATGTCCTGCCATGGGCACATCATGTGATAACTCCAAGATCTTGGTGCGCATAGTAGGGGGTATGTAGAGTTTGTCGTTGTAATAGAGGAAGCCTTCTGCATCAGTACTTAGTTGTGGTGGAGGTGAATCCAATCCTATACTGTGCAAAATCTCTTCCTTCAAGGAACGAACAACACCAATAATACGTTCATAGGGTATTATAGGAATAGAAGGGATTTCGGCGCAGTTATCTTCGGTTAATCGTGATAGCGCATCCGCTTTTTTATTTTTGTCTGCAGGCGTGTAGGTCACTAGAAAGTTGAATCTTAGGAAGAAAAATGACCATCGTACCTGCCGGTGGGAGAGAGTTTTGTTAGTCTGGAGGTATTGAAGGTTTTTGTGATCTGTATATATGAGTATTGGTAACCGGGTACCTTCAAGTAGATGTCGCCAATCCTCCAGTGCCAGTTTTATGGCAAGCAACTCCTTTTCACCCACTGAGTAATTCACCTCTGGGCTGCTTAGTGATTTTGAGATGAAAGCAACTGGGTGGAGTGGTGAAGTATTTGTTGGTCGTTGGGAGAGAACTGCTCCTACTGCCATATTTGACGCATCTACCTCCAGAATATATTGGAGGGATGGGTCTGGATGGCGTAGTATGGGAGCAGAAGTAAAGCTTGATTTTAACAAGCAGAAAGCTTGATTTGCTTCTTCTGACCATTTGAATGGTTTCTTTATACTTGTCAGTTGTGTGAGAGGTCTCACAATAGCAGAAAAGTTCTTGATGAACTTCCTATAGAAGTTTGAAAATCCAAGGAATCGCTGTAATGCCTTACGAGTTGTTGGTATAGGCCAGTCCAGAATACAGGATATCTTGCTCATATCCATCTTAATTCCGGTTTTGGATATAATGTATCCTAGGAATAATATTTCTTCTTTATGAAATAGGCATTTTTTTAATTTCACGTATAGATTGTGTGCGAGTAATCTGGATAACACAAGTCTTACATGTTTTATATGTTCAGACAGAGATCGAGAATAGATAAGTATATCGTCCAGATATACTACAACACAGACATCAAGTAAGTCTCTAAAGATGTCGTTTATGAACCTTTGGAAAGCTGCGGGGGCATTACACAACCCGAATGGCATCACAAGATATTCGAATAATCCGTATCTGGTTCTGAATGCTGTTTTCCACTCATCTCCGTCACGGATTCGGATTAGGTTGTATGCCCCTTTTAGGTCCAATTTAGAGAAGTAAGTAGCCCCACGCACTTGTTCGATGAGTTCAGGGATGAGCGGTAAAGGATAGCGATCCTTTATCGTAATCGTATTTAATTGCCTATAATCGATAATAGGCCTAAGACTTGAATCCTTATTGCGGACAAAGAAAAGTCCTGCAGCTGTGGAAGAAGTAGAGGGTCTAAAGAACCCTTTTTTTTAAATTTTCATCTAAGTATTCCTTGAGATGAGAAAGTTCATCCTGTGAAAGAGGATAAACATGACCGAAAGGCAATTTGCTGTTAGGGAGTAGATCATAATCCCTATGGGGAGGCAACACTTGAGCATTTTTCTCAAGGAATACTTCGGACAGATCCTGATAGCATAATGGTGCAATCTCATCTGACACCACAGACAGGATCTTTCCAAAAGATGGGAGGTTACACGTAATCTCGCAATAGTGAGAAGGGAAAGTTAAAGTCCGTCGGTTCCAATCTATGATTGGTTGATGTGTGTGTAACCAAGGAAGTCCCAAAATAATGGTATAATGGGGTGAAGGTAGTATATCAAAAGTGGTGGTCTCCATATGAGACTCGTTAGCAGTGACAAGGAGTGCTTGTGTCTGGTTGGTGATTGGACCAGAAGATAATGGAATACCGTTAATGAAACTAACAGAAACAGGTTTAGGTTTTGAAATAATAGGTATTTTATTTAAGGTAACAAAACATGTATCAATATAGTTCCCACAAGATCCTATGTCGATCATAGCCTTGGTGGTAATCCTAGTCTGGTCCCACTGTAATGTTAGATGAACAAAGAGATAGGGGTTAGAAAAGGAAGTCGTTAATCCTCCTAGCAAGACATGTGAACACTCACCCTCTTTTTTGCGGACAAGGGGACAGACGCTTATCAAATGATCCGGGGATGCGCAGTACATGCAGAGGTTTCTGGATCTTCTTCTGGCTCGTTCAGTAGTTGATAAAGGTGGGCGTATGGTTCCTACCTCCATGGGAGTAGGGTCAACGGCCGAAATCCGAGAAGGACTAGACAATGGCATTCCCATTTTCTCAGCCTTTCTTTCTCGCAGTCGCCTGTCGATGTTGATACTGAGTTGTATTAAGGCATCCAAGGTGCCAGGTAAATCCGCTCGGGCGAGCTCGTCTTTAACAGCTTCTGACAACCCGAGTCTGAATTGAGTTCGCAGAGATGTATCATTCCACCCTGAATCAAGGGTCCATCTTTTGAACTCTGCTACAAAGTCTTCTACAGGTCTCCTACCTTGTTTTAAAGCCCTCAATTGAATATCAGCAGTACTCTGCCTATTGGGGTCTTCATATAAACTAGCGAGTTCCGCTAGGAATAAAGAATAGGAGTTGAGAAGCTGATCATTTTTCTCAAAGAGAGAGTCTGCCCAGGCCCGTGGATCACCCGTTAAGTATGAAATAACGGTACAGACTTTAATTTGATCAGTAGGGTATGTACGAGGTTTTAACAAAAAAAGCAATTGGCATGCGTTTTTGAATTCACTAAATTTTTTCCGATCACCTGTAAACACTGGAGGAGGGTTTATTTTAGGTTCAGGGGGCTGAGCAGCAGTAAGCCGTGAAAGACGGGTTACCTGCTGTGTCAGAGTTTGATTTTCTTCTTTTACTTCAGTAAGAGCAAGTATTAATGCATTTACTTGTTGTGTTAATTGTGTCACTTGAGTGGGTAATTCTGCTGAATCCATTTTTTTTTAGGTTCGTTCAATCTGTAACGCTCCTGCGTTTTTGTAGTAGGCTGGATTTGCAGCTGCAGAATCTCCACTCAGTAGTCATGTAGAGATGTGTTGAATAACCAGATCCAACTCTCCAGACTCATCACTGTGGGCCCGTCAGCTTCAGCATACAGATATACACACACTCAATAAGATGTTCCTGGAGTGATAGGATGTATATGATAGTATGAAGGTGATGTGCTGAAGGGACAGGTGTGAACAGTGACAGAGATGGTAAGCACTTGATAGAAATGTTCAGGAGAGTATTAGATGGTATTTAGGTAGAGTGCAGATAGGTTAGTAATCAAGTATGGTAACAGGTGGTAAGGACAGCAGATGACAAATACAGGATAGGCTAACCCAGTGCAAGGATAGATGGTAGTAGACTCAAGAGCTAGCAATCTATGTAACAGTGCAGATGATAGAATTAGTATGCATAGATAGTAACAGTCCTTAATGTGCAGAGGTAGGTAGTGTAAGTTAGTTTATGGAGGATTCCCCTGTGGGGTACTTATCACTAGTAAGGTTAGTAGTAGAGGGGTCAAGTAGTGAGGGAGTGATCCGGTAGCGAGATACAGGGATCAGTAGCGAGGTTCCGGTCTGTTCCAGGTAAAAGTAAATAGCTGGAGGTTCCGGCAGCGAGACAAGCTTGTAAGCATGTAGACACACAGGCACATAAGCACAGGCACAGGCACATTGAACGAACAATGTGAGAGAGAACGCCGGCGGTTGAAATAGCCGCCCAGAGCGGCGCTCAGCGATGACGTCATCCGTCTTAAAGGTGTATGCGTACCACCTAATTAGAAAGGTGGGACGCATATTGAAAGAAAATGGAAATTAAGGGTACCAGAGGTACCAGAATCTTACAATAACACACCTCAAAAAAAAGATAAAAAAATGTATTCAGGCACAGTGTCGCATGACCGCGCAATTGTCATTCAAAGTGTGACAGTGCCAAAAGCTGAAAATTGGCGTGGGCAGGAAGGGGATAATAATTCCCTGTACGGAAGCGGTTACATTTGTTTAACTGCAATTGCCTACTTAATGAGAATCGAATATGTAACCTGTGTGTATCTGGCTCTAATACTAGTCAGTGCCTCACCAGCCACTGCCCTCACTGCACGTCCCTGCTTAGATGTTATAAGTTCCACTAGTAAATACAGCTGAATAATACAAAAACTGTCTGTCTTTATTTCAGGCTGAAAAGCAACAAAATGTGATTTAAAAAGGGGGTGATTCTTTTTTATACCCACTGTATGTGTGCATTTTGTAAAGCGCTGGTCCTATATAAATGCTGCATATTAATAATAAAGTGTATGTGTGTATATATATATATATATATATATATATATACACACACTGCTCAGCATGAATGTGTACACCCCAACAGATTTGCCAGAAAACCTTTACTTTCCTTCCAGAATCAGCATTTTCTATGGGACACTATATAAAATAAATTTTTCCTAACAAATTCATTCAAGACCGTGTTGCAAAAAAGAATACACTCCAAAGAAAGTCTTAGGAGCCAAGCTAAACTTTTAGACAACAAAATCCTAATCAACAAGAATTCAACTCCAGCTGAGTCTAATTATTCATTAAACAGGGGTCCAGCAGACAGTTGATTATAAAAGGGTGTTACTTAACAAAAAAAAACCCTTCCCATTTCATGCTGGCACCATGCAATGGCACCACATGGAAGAGAAATGTCACAAGGCCTGAGAAAGAAAAAATGTATTTCCACAAGAAAGGTGAAGGCTACAAGAAGATCAGCAAAGCTTTACTTTTCAGAATACTATAGCAAAAATGATACAAAAATTTACCAAAGATGGAACTGCAACTATCTCACAGAGACGTCCAGGCTGTCCATGGAAGTTAACACCTCGATAGAAGCGTTTTCTAATGAGAAGGGTTAAAGAAAAATCACCATGCAAGTTCAATGCAGTTAACTAAAGAAGTAGAAAGCCAAACTAGGGTGATTGTTACCCATGACACAATACGGTGTACACTGCAGAGGAATGGCATGCATGGGTGTCGTCCACGAAGAAAGCCTCTCCTAAAGCCTACAGCTGAAAAAGAAGAAGACTACTAGGCCTCTGTACTCTGGAGTGATGGGAACAAGATAAATGTTTTTGGAACTGATGGCTTCAAAACTGTATGGTGTCGCAAAGGTGAGGAGTAGAAAGAAAAATGCATGGTGCCTACAGTGAAACATGGTGGTGTCAGTGTCCTTCTGTCGGGCTGCATGAGTGCTGCTAATGTCGGGCAGCTGCAATTCATTAACGGTATCATGAATTCGCAGATGTACTGCTCTATATTGAAAGAGAATATCCTACAATCACTCCATGCCCTTAGTTGTTGTGCACTTTTCAAACATGACAATGATCCAAAACACACATCTAAGGCCACTGTTGCATTTCTGAAGAAGAACAGGGTGAAAGTGATTTAGTGGCCAAGTATGTCTCCTCACCTGAACCCAATCGAACACCTATGGAATTTTCTGAAGAGACAAATTGAGCATCACTCTCCATCCAGCATCCAGGCTCTAAAATAAGTCGTTCTTGAAGAATGGAAAAGAGATAGATGATGCAATATGTTGCCAATTTGTTCATTTCATGTCTAGAAGACTTGGTGCTGTCCTTACAAATCGTGGAGGTTATACAAAATACTAGATGTAGTTTTTGTTGTGGGGTATTCATATTTGCATCAACTAATTTGAGTCAAACTGAAGATTTTGTATTCTAACCTTACTTACTTGTAATGAGATAAACAGATGTTCTATAAAACTCAGTTTTGTCAAAATTTTGGAAATTGCTTATTTGTTCATTGAGATTTTGATTTAAGTCTCACTTTTCAAGAAGGGGTGTACTCATTTATGCTGAGCACTGTATATACACACACGAATATACTGTGGTGGGGTTGCATGTGCAGTCATATGTCATGGTGCCTACTGGGACTAACGGGGGGAGTCCCTGCATGTCTATTGGGGTGCGCAGCATGCCCCTCACAAGCGCTGTGTCCACCAGACATAGCGGATTGGGGCTCATGGTACCGTTCTGCTTTGAGCGGCCTTGAGCTTATGTGATTGCTATGAGATCACATGATCACAATGTCTACAAAGCTGTTATGAAATAATCTCATTTATTACAACTTTGCTTCCTATACTAGTGAGCTGTGATTGGCCCACAGCTATCACATGGTACATGGGCCTATCATAGCACCCTGTACCATGTGACTAGCTTTAGCCAATCACAGCTGTCATGAATGAAACTCATGCATCACAGTTCAAAGTATTGCTGTATCAAGTTCAAAGTATTTTTATTGTATCACCAATGAAAATTTTAACAAGATAAAAAGAAATGAACTCACCCACCCAGGGCTGTACAGTGTTACTATGGTGACACTAAACTACTTGGATAAAGTATGTTACATAAACTAAAAATATATTTCAATAAAATCTTACATTTTTTTTTTTGCACACACATTTTTGTTTTTGTCCATTTTTAACATACTGTCCACAGTCAGTGTCCCTAATCCCCGCCATATCAATCAAATGCTGACACATAAGGACATTGGTCATTTGCTTGGGATAAAAGGTACAGTACAGCAGCTGCAAATGAGAAAACTAAAATACACACACAAAAAAAAACAGACAGGCTGGGCAAATTAAAGGAGAAGTACAGCCAAAGCTTGTTTGGCTGTACTTCTCCTGTTTGTTCTGCACTCCTGTGACCCATTTTCAGCAGACAGCGGATGTCACAGAGCCAGTCTAGGCTTGGGCAAGATATCGACAATGATGTCGACATCCACTCACATGCCTGGACTGGCACCTGGCTTAGCCTCTCAGCAAGCAGAGCAGTCAGCGGTTACTTATAGTCACCAGCTCTCTGCTCAGGGAGCAGCAAGCAATTGGCGGTTTTTGATCGCTCGGTTCATAGTCTTAAAGCTGGCAGGGGAAATTTATGTTAGGTAAGAGACATGTGGTTAAAGCTATAGTTTGTTTTAATATAACGTTGAGTGACATCTGTTAGGAAACATTATAAAACTTGCCTTGCCAAAATGCTGAAAAGGAAATTGTGAGACATGAAGTAACCGCTGGGAATGCTGGCGAGTTTGCCTCTTACTAAATACCTTGGACTGTCTTCTTTCCAAAATTGGGTAATTTGGAGGGTATTTGTACTGTCCTGGCATTTTCTGAAATTAGATCAGCCATCAGTATATCAAGATTGATCGATTTTTCAAATATAAACCATAATTTGTGGGCTCTATAACTTTCCTACAGACTCAATAATATACACTGATTTGGGCTATTTTCACCAAAGAAATGTAGCAGATTACATTTTGGGCTAAATTTAGTCCCCGTTCACACTAAGGCGACCTGTGAGGCGACCTGGTCGCCTCACAGGTCGCCGTAGGTCGCCTTCCATAGGGAAGCTGCGGACCCGTTCTAATAGGAGCGACATAAGTCGCTCCGACTTAGAAAAAGGGTCCGGAGCTTCTTTGGTGTTCAATGTTATGAAGTCCGTGGCGGCCGCTCCGAGGTCGCGGCGCGCTGCTCACACCGCGACCTCGGAGGTCACCCCCCCCCCGATTCGGATCGCGGCAATGTGAACGGGGCCTTATGAAGAACAATTATTTATTTGCAAACTTTTATAACAGAAACTAGGAAAAATTTGTTTTTTTTTCTTAATTTTCAGTCTTTTATGTAGCAAAGAAATAAAAAACAAACAAAAAAACAGTGGTGATCAAATAGCACCAAAAGAATGCTATAGCTGTCTAAGCAAAATTAAAAATATTTAGTTTGGGTACAGTGTTGCATGACCGCGCAATTTTAATTCAAAGTGCGACAGCGCTGAAAGCTAAATATTGTCCTGGACAGGAAGGGAGTATTGAAGTGGTTAATATTAAAAGTTAACTATTATAGTTCTGCATCAATTTTATGTATTTTTAATGTTTAAATTTATGATTATATTTGTGTTTCCACTATTTAGAGACGATCTTTGCTTTACAAATAAACATTTATTACATGCCATGCCATCCCAAACTCCAGGGATTCATTTAAGAGACAGTGCTGCAGTTGATGTCCCAATTTTCATTTAGTCTGAATGAAACCTTGGGGGGATGCATGAGCTATTGTGTTCTGTAAACAGATGTTTTAAAACAGTTGGTATGCAGACAAAAGAAACCAAAGCAGCTGGCTGGATACAAATCTAAATATTATTTCAAGGCATTATTTTAGATTTATATGGAAAAAAGAAAATATATTTAAAAAGTTTATTATTTTAGTCCTGACCCTAATAAATTCATATTTATTTATTATATGTAAAAAAGTGCATAGTTATTATTATTATTATTATACAGGATTTATATAGCGCCAACAGTTTGCGCAGCGCTTTACAATGTGAAGGAAGACAATACAGTTACAATACAGTTCAAAACAGGAGAAACTAGAGGGCCCTGCTCGTTAGAGCTTACAATCTAGAAGGGAGGGTCAAGTGAAACAAAAGGCAATAACTGTGGGGGATGGGTTTATGGAGAAAAGGAGGTACATTTGTTAGGGGTTGGTAGGATAGGCTTCTCTGAAGAGGAGGGTTTTCAGAGATCGCCTAAAAGCTAATAGAGTGGGGGATAATCGGACAGATAAGGGTAAGGAGTTCCATAGGATTGGAGAGGCTCTGGAAAAGTCCTGGAGGCGAGCATGGGAGGAGGTGATGAGTGAGCTAGAGAGAAGGAGGTTTTGAGAAGAACGAAGAGAGCGATTAGGTTGGTATTTTGAGATGAGGCTGGTGATGTAGCTGGGGGCTAGGCTGTGGATTGCTTTGTAAGATGTTGTAAGTATTTTGAATTTAATTAGTTGGGTGAGCGGAAGCCAGTGGAGGGCTTGACAGAGAGGAGCGGCGGACACTGAGCGATTGGTGAGGTGGATGAGTCTGGCGGCAGCATTCATGATGGATTGAAGGGGGGATAGCCTGTGTAGAGGTAAGCCAATGAGAAGGGAATTGCAGTAGTCGAGGCGCGAGATGACCAGGGAGTGAACTAGGAGTTTTGTTGTGTCTTTGGTTAGAAAGGGGCGTATTTTGGAGATGTTGCGGAGGCTGAGGCGGCAAGATTTGGAGAGCGATTGGATGTGGGGTTTGAAGGAGAGTTCAGAGTCCAGGACAACACCTAAGACCTTGGCATGTGGGGATGGGCTGATGGTAATGCCATTGATATTGACGGAGAAATCAGGGGAAGGGGCACGCGGTGGAGGAAAAATTATAAGTTCGGTTTTGGATGGATTTAGTTTGAGGAAGTGGTGAGACATCCAGACCGATATATCTGATAGTAAATTAGTGATGCGTGAGGAGACTGAGGGAGAGAGCTGAGGAGTGGATAGGTAGATTTGGGTATCGTCAGCGTAGAGGTGTAGAGACCTAGAGAGGAGGTGTAGATTGAAAATAGGAGGGGTCCAAGAACAGAGCCTTGGGGGACTCCAACAGAGAAGGGAAGAGGAGAGGAGGAAGTAGAATTGTAGGTAACGCTGAAGGTGCGGTTAGATAAGTAAGAAGATAACCAGTGAAGAGTACAGTCACGGAGACCAAAGGCATGGAGTTTTTTGAGGAGGAGGGGATGGTCAACCGTATCAAAGGCAGCAGAAAGGTCCAGAAGTAGGAGTACAGAATAGTGTCCATTGGTTTTGGCCGTTAGCAGATCGTTTGTCAGCTTTAGGAGTGCAGTTTCAGTGGAGTGTTGAGGCCGAAATCCAGACTGAAGAGGATCAAGGAGGCTATTTTCGGCAAGGTGGTTGCACAGTCGGTTGTAGACTAGACGTTCGAGGAGTTTGGATGAAAAGGGGAGCAAGGAAATAGGGCGTAGGTTGTTCAGATCGGTTGGGTCCAGTGAGGGCTTTTTAAGTATGGGGCTGACTAGTGCATGTTTTAGAGAGTTGGGGAAGATGCCAGAAGAGAGGGAGAGATTGAAGATATGGGTTAGAGAGTGTAGAATAGGGCCAGAAGGTGAACGTAGCATTTGTGAGGGAACAGGATCCAGAGGGCAGGTTGTTAAGTGGACGTTAGCAAGTAGTTTAGCAACCTCGTCTGTAGTGGCGGGGTTGAATGAGGGAAGTAATGATCGCACTTGTGGGCGTGAAGCATAAGGCATGGAGGAAGGTATCTGAACAGCAACAATCTCCTTACGAATTGTGTCAATCTTATGTTTGAAGTGGTTGGCAATCTCCTGGGCGGTGAGTGAGTCAGTGGGAGGGGGTAGTGGAGGACGGAGTAGAGAGTTAAAGGTAGCGAAGAGTTGCCGGGGGCTTGATGACAGGCTGTTAATGAGAGTGATAAAATAGGTCTGTTTGGCAGTGTGGAGACTGGAATTGTATTTTTGGAGGGCGGATTTATATTGGTTGAAATCCTTCTGAGACCGAGTCTTATGCCATAGGCGCTCAAGAGCACGGCTATGCTTTTTCAGACTTCTATCGTTATCGGTTTGCCAAGGTTGAAGGGGTCGGGGCCTGATTCGGTGTGTGGTGAGGGGGGCCAATGTGTCCAGGGAGGCTAAGAGTGAAGTGTTGTAGACAGAAGTGGCTAGGTTGGTGCAGGACAGGGGTGCAATATTGTCATAGAAGTGGCCGGTAGCAGAGTAGAGAAGAGAAGGGTTGAGATG
This sequence comes from Pelophylax lessonae, assembly GCF_965119305.1. Classification (NCBI taxonomy): domain Eukaryota; kingdom Metazoa; phylum Chordata; class Amphibia; order Anura; family Ranidae; genus Pelophylax; species Pelophylax lessonae. Next base: position 379,017,074 of record NC_138772.1, on the reverse strand, counting down.
GCGTAGGTTTCTGCGGGTAACTGTACGGTAGCTGGAGGGAGAGGAGGTGGAGTAGAGGGAGAGAGTGAAACTAATAAGGTAGTGATCAGAGAGAGGGAAAGGATTGTTGGAAAGGTTGTGCGGGGTGCATAGGTGGGAGAAAACAAGGTCAAGGATATTGCCTTCAGAGTGAGTAGAAGCGTGTATCCATTGCTTCAGGTCAAAGGAGGAGGTTAGATTGAGAAGTTTGGAAGTGGTAGGAGTGTTAGTATTAACAGGGATGTTGAAGTCGCCGAGAATGATTGTGGGGATTTCAGAAGAGAGAAAGTAGGGTAGCCAGGCGGAGAAGTCATCAAGAAAGGTTGATACTGGTCCAGGGGGGTGGTAGATCACAGCTATCCTTAGAGAGACAGGGGAGAAAAGACGAATGCAGTGTACCTCAAATGAGGAGAGTGACAGAGAGGGAGGCAGCTGAAGTACCTGAAAGGAGCTATGTGGGGCTAGAAGGATCCCGACACCCCCTCCCTTGCGTCCGTTGGGTCTAGGGGAGTGAGTCCATAGAAGACCACCTTGGGATAGGGCAGCAGAAGACGCAGTGTCGGATTCGTGCAGCCAGGTTTCGGTGATGGCGAGTAGATTAAATGAGTTAGCGATGAAAAGGTCATGGAGAGAGGTGAGTTTATTACAGACGGAGCGGGCGTTCCAAAGGGCGCAAGAGAAAGGGAGTCCGGTTTTGGGAAGAAGAGAGATTGGAACTAGATTGTGCTGACTGCGACTGCAGCCAGAGGGTGTAGGGTACGTGGTGTATTGAGCATGGGTAGATGAAGGCCCAGGGTTTGGGGATATGTCTCCAGAGGCCAGGAGAAGCAGAAAGGTGAGGGTGGTAATATGAGAGTGTGATTTATATGAGGGGACATGCCCCAGTTTCCTGGAGGATTTGTGTGCATGTGGATTTAGAAGTAGCAGGAGATGGTGAGTGCAGTAATAAGGTGAGGACAGAAGTGAGGGTGATATATATAAGATGTGCGGTGGAGAAGAGGGGTGAAGTAGAGAGAATTTAAGGATGGAGGATAGGGCAGTCAGAAGAAGTGCCAGAGAGTGCATTTTACCAGGATAGAGCTGAAGAGGTTTTAAAAAAAAAAAAAAAAAGGAGGAGATCACCTGCAGTATATGTGGTGTATATCTCAGCCTTTCCTGTGTTCCCTCACTTTGTGCATTCTCTGAAGTGCAGATTCAGAAGTGTGTCCCACTTAGCGAAATCGCCCCCACTTCGAGAAGAGAGCCCCCCGAGAGCAAACGTGCCCCCCCTGCACACGTGCCTTCCCCAAGTGATGTGCTGATTTTATACTATTAGACCTGGGGTGGGGGCTTATCCAATTAGTAATCAGGAATTGATAAATTAGGGCTGGACATATACTGCAGTTTCACTTCACAAAGATTTAAAGATAACTGGCAGATACCCCTAAAGGTTAAAGGCTATAATGGTTGTAAATTTAAGGTAAGAAAACATAGGAGGGATAGGCTACGGATGGATAAGCAAGTAAGCATACCACATAAACTGTATAGAAAATGCAGGGTACAGGAATATTCAGTTTGGGTTGCAATCCTAGATGGACATACCACATAAACTGTATAGAAAACGCAGGGTACAGGAATATTCAGTTTGGGTTGCAATCCTAGATGGACATACCACATAAACTGTATAGAAAACGCAGGGTACAGGAATATTCAGTTTGGGTTGCAATCCTAGATGGACATACCACATAAACTGTATAGAAAACGCAGGGTACAGGAATATTCAGTTTGGGTTGCAATCCTAGATGGACATACCACATAAACTGTATAGAAAACGCAGGGTACAGGAATATTCAGTTTGGGTTGCAATCCTAGATATAGTTTTCTCTTCTCCAGTGTTCCTCATCGTGTGCAAATCATCGCTCCAGCTTGTAGAGTATCAACGGTTTTCACAGGTATTTCCTATGCCACAATGATGTTCAAGCAGCTGCAGAAGCATGTTTTCCATGATCACTGATGTAAGATAGGTGAGTAGAGGGTACTGTGCTGACATAGGTAACATTGGCACATTGTCTTTGAAGCCCAGCTCTGGACTTCATATCTACAGCTAAAAACCCTGTTTACCATTTTATTGCAGCAATTTAGCCCAGGGAATTAAGTTAATTTCTGCCACATTTCTGGCAGGATAACCAGGTAGCTTTTAGTACTAATAGCAATATAGCGCATCCGCTAAGAAGCCCCACCTCTTCAGGTCCTGCCAGCCCTCCTGGCTGCAGCAGCCCCTTTTACTAGCCCTCCAGTCTAACGTCTCCCACAATCCTCCAGACTGACACTCTTCCCACAGTCCTCCAGACTGACACTCACCAGCCCACCGGGTTGACTCTCAGGAGACCTCTCAGATGTGTTGACATGCTCCTGCAGTCCTCTTACTTGCTCTCGTGCCTCCATGAAAGGATTCCCCTGTGTTTTGTTGAGGGCCCCTCCAGAACCCGAGCCCCAGGCCCAAAGTCCCCCCTCCCAGACTAGGGGGCGCCCTCAAGGGCCACTGACATCCTCCTCAGCACTCCATCGCCATCTTCCACCCAACTGCCCCTGCTCACATGACTCATGGCTATATGAAGTGGTCTGCCCCCTGCCAGCCCATTTTGCTATGCATTTTCTGGGGCTCTCATTAATATTCCAAACAACCCCTCCTAGCCTCCACCCACAGCATCTGAAAGCTTCTCCAAGGTTCCAGAAAACAGGCAGGCACCAGAAGAGCTGTCTGAATGAGTTATCCAGCCTTCCTGAGTCACTCTTAGCCCGGCCAATTTGTTCACTCTAACAACTAACCTATTTACATTAGCACACTAGCTAGTGGGTGCTAGAGCAGTCTGAACAAAGTAATAACAGAAGACAATGTGTAGGCATGATCTGCTATATAGAGAGCTTTGCTTTTTGGCCATATACACCCTTCCCTCAAACATAACATAAAGCTAGTAAAAAGATAATAGAACTCCAGGTTATCAAGGCAAAAATAGGACAAAAGTATAGTCTTTAGGACAAGGAAATACCTGTCTGTGTTAAAATTTCATAGAAATTATACTATGTAATTTTTACAACCAAAATAAAAGCATGGTGACCATATCTTCAAGCAACAGATTCCTGATTGTACTCAGAATTAAAAAAAAAGAGGCCCTGTTTGCAGACAAAAGCAGTAGAACAGTATATCAAAACCCTATAGAAATATATTTTAACATTCAGATTGTTTTTGCAATTCCTTTAGCTGCTGATGCTATACCCAGAATATAAATACAACAATAAATAGTCTTGAGACCAGAGTAGGGTCATTTTTTAATCAAATATACAAGGCAGGACAACAAATTACAATGGAAGAGATAAAAAAAATTTCAATAAATTCACAAAACAACAATGGTATTTTTCATAGCTCAAAAACATAACTCACACATAATAATAAAAACAGTGTCTTCTATTGTCTTTGTTTGTGAATGTGTGAGATTGCTTGTCATCTCTTTGTGAAATTCCAAAGGCGCTTATGGATTTAGAAACCTTTTTATTCTGACTTGGTAAGGCATTGAAAAAGCAGTTATATTCTCAGTGCTGTTAACCATCAAGTTTCCCCTTTTACCAAAAACACATCAGATCTCAATAAAGGGAAAAATATCATGCTAGATATCTATACTGATATGGACTGGGTAATGTGTTAGGAACGAAAGGATGCCACATCGTTTGAATGAAATGAAAATAATCAACTCACAGAGGACTGAATTCCAAGACACCTCATAAATCAAAGTGAAAAAATGATGTAGCAGGCTAGCCCATTTTGCTGAAATCTCATTGCAGAAACTCAGAATGGTGCTTAGTCGTTTGTATGGCCCCCATATGCTTGTATGCATGGCTGACAATGTCGGGGCACGCTCCTAATCAGACGAGGAATGGTGTCCTGGGGTATTTCCTTCCAGATCTGGACCAGAACATCACTGAGCTTCTAAATAGGGATAATCAAACTTTTCAAAAGTTCGGTTCGATCAGAACACCAGAACTTTCAGAAAGTTCGGCCCGGATTTCAGAACCCCATTGAAATCAATGGGACCCGAACTTCAGTAATCAAAAAACCCCATTTTGAAGCCCTAAAACCCAATAAATGCCCCTAAAAAGTGCCTAGGGTTCTGGGTCATGCCCCAGGGACTATTAATCACACAACAAAAGTTCTTAAAAATTGTCATTTTTGATAGAGAGCCAATTATTAAAAAAATTATTGAAAAAAAAAAAAGAGATTTTTTGATTTTGGATTTAGTGTCTGGGGGGTCTAAAAAGTGTACCTGTGAAGTTTCAGCTCTGTAGCATGTCCAGAACCAGAAAAAAAAAGATTGTTTCTATTAGGTCACTTATAGAACAGGGATATGGCTCCGCTATTTTCACACCTTGCCGGTTTTGTAGCAAGCGTTTTTTTGGGCATTTTTTGGGGGTTATTGGAGGCAGGCATAACATCAGAACCTCTGTGTAGGGGTATATATACACACACACTTATATGTATATACAGGGAGTGCAGAATTATTAGGCAAATTAGTATTTTGACCACATTATCCTCTTTATGCATGTTGTCTTACTCCAAGCTGTATAGGCTCGAAAGCCTACTACCAATTAAGCATATTAGGTGATGTGCATCTCTGTAATGAGAAGGGGTGTGGTCTAATGACATCAACACCCTATATCAGGTGTGCATAATTATTAGGCAACTTCCTTTCCTTGGGCAAAATGGGTCAAAAGAAGGACTTGACAGGCTCAGAAAAGTCAAAAATAGTGAGATATCTTGCAGAGGGATGCAGCACTCTTAAAATTGCAAAGCTTCTGAAGCGTGATCATCGAACAATCAAGCATTTCATTCAAAATAGTCAACAGGGTCGCAAGAAGCGTGTGGAAAAACCAAGGCGCAAAATAACAGCCCATGAACTGAGAAAAGTCAAGCGTGCAGCTGCCAAGATGCCACTTGCCACCAGTTTGGCCATATTTCAGAGCTGCAACATCACTGGAGTGCCCAAAAGCACAAGGTGTGCAATACTCAGAGACATGGCCAAGGTAAGAAAGGCTGAAAGACGACCACCACTGAACAAGACACACAAGCTGAAACGTCAAGACTGGGCCAAGAAATATCTCAAGACTGATTTTTCAAAGGTTTTATGGACTGATGAAATGAGAGTGAGTCTTGATGGGCCAGATGGATGGGCCGTGGCTGGATTGGTAAAGGGCAGAAAGCTCCAGTCCGACTCAGACGCCAGCAAGGTGGAGGTGGAGTACTGGTTTGGGCTGGTATCATCAAAGATGAGCTTGTGGGGCCTTTTCGGGTTGAGGATGGAGTCAAGCTCAACTCCCAGTCCTACTGCCAGTTTCTGGAAGACACCTTCTTCAAGCAGTGGTACAGGAAGAAGTCTGCATCCTTCAAGAAAAACATGATTTTCATGCAGGACAATGCTCCATCACACGCGTCCAAGTACTCCACAGCGTGGCTGGCAAGAAAGGGTATAAAAGAAGAAAAGCTAATGACATGGCCTCCTTGTTCACCTGATCTGAACCCCATTGAGAACCTGTGGTCCATCATCAAATGTGAGATTTACAAGGAAGGAAAACAGTACACCTCTCTGAACAGTGTCTGGGAGGCTGTGGTTGCTGCTGCACGCAATGTTGATGGTGAACAGATCAAAACACTGACAGAATCCATGGATGGCAGGCTTTTGAGTGTCCTTGCAAAGAAAGGTGGCTATATTGGTCACTGATTTATTTTTGTTTTGTTTTTGAATGTCAGAAATGTATATTTGTGAATGTTGAGATGTTATATTGGTTTCACTGGTAAAAATAAATAATTGAAATGGGTATACTGTATATTTGATTTTTGTTAAGTTGCCTAATAATTATGCACAGTAATAGTCACCTGCACACACAGATATCCCCCTAAAATAGCTAAAACTAAAAACAAACTAAAAACTACTTCCAAAAATAGTCAGCTTTGATATTAATGAGTTTTTTGGGTTCATTGAGAACATGGTTGTTGTTCAATAATAAAATGAATCCTCAAAAATACTCATTTGCCTAATAATTCTGCACTCCCTGTATACACATACACATATATAGGTGTGAAAGTAGCAGAACACTATACTTGCGCTAATAAAATAATTAACACCAATATGGCTCCGCTCCTTTCACACCTATATGTGTGTAGGTGTATATATACATACACGTGTGTCTATATATACCCCTATACACAAGTTCAGATGTTTTGCCTGACTCCAAAGACCCCAAAAAAATGCCCAAAAAAACGCCTGCGCCAAAAAAAAAAAAACGCCCAGGTGTGTTATTGCAGGCTTTTTTTGGGCATTTTTTTGTGGTCTTTGGAGTCAGGCATGACATCTGAACTGTATAGGGGTATATATACACACACATGTATGTCTATATACGCCTACACACATATAGGTGTGAAAGGAGCGGAGCCATATGGTTGTTAATTATTTTATTAGCGCAAGCATAGTGTTCTGCTATTTTCACACCTATATATGTGTAGGTGTATATAGACATACATGTGTATGTATATATACCCCTATACAGTTAAGATGTCATACCTGACTCCAAAGACCACAAAAAAATGCCCAAAAAAAAAAAGCCTGCAATAACACACCTGGGCGTTTTTTTTGGCGCAGGCGTTTTTTGGGCATTTTTTTGGGGTCTTTGGAGTCAGGCAAAACATCTAATCTTGTGTATAGGGGTATATATATATATATATATATACACACATGTATGTATATATACACCTACACATATATAGGTGTGAAAATAGCAGAACACTATGCTTGCGCTAATGAAATAATTAACAGGCATATGGCTCCGCTCCTATAACACCTATATATGTGTATATATACATACATGTGTGTGTATATATATACCCCTATACACAAGTTCAGATGTTTTACCTGACTCCAAAGACCCCAAAAAAATGCCCAAAAAAACGCCTGCGCCAAAAAAAAACGCCCAGGTGTGTTATTGCAGGCTTTTTTTGGGGCATTTTTTTGTGGTCTTTGGAGTCAGGCATGACATCTGAACTGTATAGGGGTATATATATACACACACATGTATGTCTATATACACCTACACATATATAGGTGTGAAAATAGCAGAACACTATGTTTGCGCTAATAAAATAATTAACACCCATATGGCTCCGCTCTTTTCACACCTATATGTGTGTAGGTGTATATATACATACATGTGTGTCTATATATACCCCTATACACAAGTTCAGATGTTTTGCCTGACTTCAAAGACCCCAAAAAAATGCCCAAAAAAAAAGCCTGCAATAAAACACCTGGGCGTTTTTTTTTTTTGGCGCAGGCGTTTTTTTGGGCATTTTTTCGGGGTCTTTGGAGGGAGGCAAAACATCTGAACTTCTGAATAGGGGTGTATATATACACACACACTTATATGTATTATACACATACACATATATAGGTGTTAAAGGAGCGGAGCCATATGCCTGTTAATCATTTCATTAGCGCAAGCATAGGGTTCTGCTATTTTCACACCTATATATGTGTAGGTGTCTATATACATACATGTGTGTGTATATATACCCCTATACACAAGTTCAGATGTCATGCCTGACTTCAAACTTGCCCTCAAAAAAGCCCTATAAACGCCTGCAGCAAAAAGCAGGCTGACCGGAGAGAAGCCATATCGCTGCTCTGAAAGTCACATAAGAGAAAACGATCTTTTCTCTATAGCGGTCACCCTGAAATGGAAGGGTTTGGTCACCCTGCCATAGCAGTCAGTGTCAGTTCACCCTACACTACACTACGGTCATCCTGGCACTTAACACTTTCCCTACAGAAACTTGATTTTTGAAGCTAACTAAAGTGGAAAATAGCACCCTAACTACACTAGATATCCCTTTCCTCACACTAATAATTGCTAAATGACACTTTGAAGCAGAAGTAACAGAACTGCTTACACTCTCTTCCATGTCCCTGTATTACAATGCTAGGAATTTGGCGGGGGCTATCTTATATACTGGGGGGCGTATTCACTAATGATTGGCCTCTGGACCCCCTAGTCACTCCAATCACATTCCTAGCATTCTCCTGCCCCCTCAATTGGCTTTTACTAATGGTTCTGGTCCAATCACAGGCTTTTAAAGCCCATTTCCTGGCCCATTGCATTTTGGTCGGTTCTGGTTGGCGAATTCCGAACTTTTTTTAGCAAAAAGTTCTAAATTTGGCCGAACCTCGAACAGTCAATGTTTGGGTCGAACCGATGGTCGACCCGAACCGTTCGATCATCCCTACTTCTGAACAGACTGAGGTGCAACCTTGTGTATGTGTAAAAAAGTGCGCAGGATATGAAATCAAGTAAAGCTGCAACCTTAGAACCAATCGGGGAACAAAATATATGAAAAAGAAGCAGGTGCGCTAAACTGATATGTGTCAGCCAATCAAGTTGAGGTGAACCAAAACAACTAAGTGATAAGCAAATAATCACAAAACTCTTGCATATGTGATAAATGATAAACTGATACACGTCAAGTACAAAAATGTAGTTACTATATCAGAATTGTGAATAGCAAAATCACACTCAAGTAAAAGTGAAAAAATGGAAGTAAAGGTGCATAAAGTCCAAAACAGTGTTTCCAGTTAGAAGTGAAGATATCCGGGTGAAATATCCACTACAACTTTAAGGTGCAGATGATCCCACCACCATGTTGAGGACTGGCCCCTTACCAGAGAGCAGAATGTTAAGGGCGTATATAAGAACTCCAGATGAGGAATAGGTGCTCAGGGGAGGGTGTGAACCACTCAAATAGGAGGATAAGCCTCTTACCAGACAATGGATAATTTAGAGCTTGATCTTAAATTCTCCTGAATGGTGCTTGTCCTCTCCTGTCTCCGTTGACGTCCGCTTTAGGAGGAAACGCGCCAGAGAGGAGCGCCGCATCGTCATCACCTATCGCCGTGGACCGCGCTGCAGGCGGCCACGGTCACCCTCTCATCGGTCCAGGTCCCGAGCTAATATTACAAGACGACTAATGTAAGTGCACCTTGTATTCTGTTACAATAAACGTTAAGAAGGTACTGCACTATGGTTTGGTCTTTGTCTTTGTGAGATACCTGCGTGGACATATTTACTGGTACCAGAGGGGAACTGCCCAGAGTGAGGACGCCTAGGATAGAGGACAAGCACCATTCAGGAGAATTTAAGATCAAAGATGGTGGCGGGATCATCTGCACCTTAAAGTTGTAGTGGATATTTCACCCGGATATCTTCACTTCTAACTGGAAACACTGTTTTGGACTTTATGCACCTTTACTTCCATTTTTTCACTTTTACTTGAGTGTGATTTTGCTATTCACAATTTTGATATAGTAACTACATTTTTGTACTTGACGTGTATCAGTTTATCATTTATCACATATGCAAGAGTTTTGTGATTATTTGCTTATCACTTAGTTGTTTTGGTTCACCTCAACTTGATTGGCTCACACATATCAGTTTAGCGCACCTGCTTCTTTTTCATATATGAGGTGCAACCTTGCTGTGTCGGATGGACTGAAACATAATGTCCCAGAGGTGTTCTATTGGATTTAGGTCAGGCGAGGGTGGGGGAAATTAAATGGTATCAATTTCTTCAACCCCCTAGGAACTGGCTGCTTACTGTCACCACATGGGGCTGGGCATTGTTGTGCACCAGGAGAAACCCAGGACCCACTGCACCAGCGTAGGGTCTGACAATGGGTCAAAGGATTTCATCCCAATACCTAATAGCAGTCAGGGTGCCATTGCCTAGAGGACTGTGTGTCCCTCCATGGACATACCTCCCCAGACCATCACTGACCCACCACCAAACTGGTCATGCTGAACGATGTTACAGGCAGCAGAATGTTTGCCGTGGCTTCTCCAGACCCTTTCACGTCTGTCACATGTGCTCAAGGTGAACCTGCTCTCATTTGTGAAAAGCACAGGGCGTAAGGTGATGGACCTACCAATTCTGGTGTTCAATGGCAAATGCCAATCGACCTCTCCGGTGCCGGGCAGTGAGCACAGAGCCCACTAGAGGACGTCGGGCCCTCAGATCACCTTCATAAAGCCTTTTTCTGATTGTTTGGTCAGAGAAATTCACACCATTGGCATGCTGAAGGTCAGTTTATAGGGCTCTGGCAGTGCTCATCCTATTCCTCATTGCACAAAGGAGCAGATACCAGTCCTGCTTATGGGTTAAGGACCTTCTACGGCCCTGTCCAGCTCTCCTAGAGTTACGGCCTGTCTCCTGGAATCTCCTCCATGCTCTTGAGACTGTACTGGGGGACACAGCAAACCTTCTGGCAATGGCATGTATTGATGTGCCATCCTGGGGGAGTTGGACTGCCCTGTTCAACCTCTATAATAGGGTCCAGGTATCACCTCATGCTACCAGTAGTGACACAGACTCTAGCCAAATGCAAGCTAGTGAAAACAGTCAGAAAAGATGAGTAGGGAAAAAAATGTCAGTAGCCTCCACCTGTAAAACCATTCCTGTTTTGGATGTCATCTCATTGTTGTCCATCTAGTGCACCTGTTGTTAATTTCATTAACACCATAGCAGGTAAAACTGATCAGTAACCCCCTCTGCTACCTAACTGACCCAATCAATATTCCAGGAGTTTAATTGACTTGATGCTATACTCTGATTAAAAAGTGTTCCTTTAATTTTTTTGAGCAGTGTATTATAAAAGAGTTTGCTAGTCAACTGCAGGATAATGCTGTATCAGTTGGATCTGGAACAGGCTTATTTTGTTTTTTTTTTTTCTTTTTGACTGGACACTTCTAAGTGACTTCCTTAGTAAGCAAAAATACCTTGTAAAACGGAATATGAATATTAATATATATATATATATATATATATATATATATATATATATATATATATATATATATATATATATATATATACAGTATATATACTATATATATATATATATATATATATATATAAGAACTGGCTGTTGAATCAGTATAAGAGCAAAGGAATTAGTATATTAACAAACATAGGTCAGCAAATGCAGCCTCGTCATTTTTCCACTTAAGGTTTCCAGTACTGAGTACTATATTGTAGCTTTAGTACAAAATATTGCTGGCAGACAGGTATAAATTGCAATACTAGATTCTTATCTGTCTGGCAGTACTATTCCTCATAAATGTACACTGTTCTACTTACTGAAGATAAAGCTGCAGCGCAAGGATCTTGTCATTCCCTACAACCAACCCCTCCTTTCCCTTCTGTATGGTTTGGACCTAAATTCCTTCCCTGGGCTAATAACCTGTTGCATTAAAATGGTCAGATTTAGTTAAATTTGCACAATAAAAGGTACAGAATCTTTCTTCAGGCTTTCTCTGTTTATTTTTCATGTCCTGGGACATCTTTTCCCTCCCCATCCCACATCCTGGTCACTGATAAGAAGGCACAGAAGACAGAAAATAATGACTGCTTTGATCCTGGGTAGTTAAAAAAAAAATGCTTAGAAATAAAATGTTAAAGTCAATCAAGCAACCTATAAGGATGAAGTGTTTTCCTTTACAGGTGCCAACATCAGTGGCCTGGTACAACAGTCTAAATCTTCAATCAAACTGTCATCTCTTAGGCAGGCCCTATACAGTTTGAATCTCGGGTGGTTCAGCAGGAACCATCTGAGATTCAAACCGTGTATCGGCAGACTGATTGTACCAAGTTGATTGATTAATCAATTTGGGTACAACCAGAATGCTATGTTTTACCTGTGATTATCCCTAGCAGTTGCTATAGCCTCCCCCCCCGCTGGGAGAAGACAATGGCCCGGCTGGAGGGATTCCCTCATCAACACTCTCTTTGTTGGTGGGGAAATCTAGCAAATTTCTTTCCTGCAACCCATGAAAAAAGGCCAGACTTTTATTTCAGTTCTTTTTCAGCATGTGGTCAATCAAATTGTCATTTCCCCTACCTCCCTCCCTCCCTCCCTCCCTTTGTTGCGGCTCTAACATTATCGGGTTTGGCTCCAGAGTAATTTTTTTGTCGAGTACATGTAAAGTTTATTTGCCAATAAAACAACTTAAACCCCCAGAACATTATATATTTTATGAAAGCAGAGGCCCTATAAAAAAAGGTGATAGATGCAAATATTTGTATCACATAATATTTGCACAACTGTTTATTAAACGCAAAAATTCTGAAAACAATACAATAACATGAATTTTAGTTCACAACCACACCATTTAATACCAACTTTTAGTTAAAGTATAAAGAGGTTGTGTGCAACCTCGATATCGCCAAAAACTATGGTGCCCAAAAATCACCATAGGCGATGCTTTCAAAGCCTTTACAGCTCATCCATTTAGAGTTAAATTGTAAAAAAAATAGAAAATAAAGAAAAAAGAATATAGCAGATACAATCGCGACACAAATCATATTGTAATTGAATGTTATTAACCACTTCCATACAGAGCAGTTACACCCCCTTCCTGCCCAGACCAATTTTCAGCTTTCAGCGCTTTCACACTTTGAATGATAATTACTCAGTCATGCAACGCTGTACCTAATCAAATTTTTTTATCATTTTTTTCACACAAATAGATCTTTCTTTTTGTACTATTTAATCACCACTGGGTTTTTTATTTTTTGCGATATAAGTGAAAAAAGAGCAAACATTTTGAAAAAAAAAAAACCCATTTTGTTTTAGTTTCTATTATAAAATTTAGCAAATATGTAATTTTTTTTCATAAATTTGGGCCAAAATTTATACTACTACATATCTTTGGTAAAAATAACCCAAATTAGTGGTTATTTTTTAGTCTGTGTGAAAGTTATAGAGTCTACAAGCTATGGTGCCAATCATTGAAAATTGATCACACCTAATCACACCTGATGTACCGATGGCCTATCTAATTTCTTGAGGCCCTGAAATGTCAGGACAGTACAAATACACCCCAAATTACCCATTTTTGGAAAATAGACAGTCCAGGGTATTTAGTAAGAGGCAAGGTGAGTTTTTTGAAGTTTTAATTTTTTCCCACAATTCTTGGGAAAATTTTAGATTATTATTTTTTTGTTTTTTTTTTTACACAAAATTGTCATAATAACAAGTTATTTCTCACAGACAGTATATGCATACTTGCAATTACACCCCAAAATACATCGTGCTACTCCTCCTGAGTATGACAATACCACATATGTGGGACTTTGTCACAGCATAGCCACATACAGAGGCCCAACATTCAAGGAGCACAGTCAGGTGTTCTAGGAGCATAAATTACACATACAGCTGCAAGAAAAGTATGTGAACTCTTTGGAATGATATGGATTTCTGCACAAATTGGTCATAAAATGTGATCTGATCATCATCTAAGTCACAACAATAGACAATCACAGTCTGCTTAAACTAATAACACACAAAGAATGAAATGTTGCCATGTTTTTATTGAACACACCATGTAAACATTCACAGTGCAGGTGGAAAAGTATGTGAACCTCTAGACTAATGACATCTCCAAGAGCTAATTGGAGTGAGATGTCAGCCAACTGGAGTCCAATCAATGAGATGAGATTGAAGGTGTTGGTTACAGTTCTGGGTTTGCTTTTCACAAGAAGCATTGCCTGATGTAAATGATGCCTCGCACAAAAGAGCTCTCAGAAGACCTACGATTAAGAAATGTTGACTTGCATAAAGCTGGAAAGGGTTATAAAAGAATCTCCAAAAGCCTTGCTGTTCATCAGTCCACGGTAAGACAAATTGTCTATGAATAGAGAAAGTTCAGCACTGCTGCTACTCTCCCTAGGAGTGGCCGTCCTGTAAAGATGACTGCAAAAGCACAGCACAGACTGCTCAATGAGGTGAAGAAGAATCCTAGAGTGTCATCTAAAGACTTACAAAAGTCACTGGCAAATGCTAACATCCCTGTAAGCAAATCTACAATACGTAAAACACTAAACAAGAATGGATTTCATGGGAGGATACCACAGAGGAAGCCACTGCTGTCCACACAAAACATTGCTGCACGTTTACAGTTTGCACAAGAGCACCTGAATATTCCACAGCAGTACTGGCAAAATATTCTCTGGACAGATGAAGTTGAGTTGTTTGGAAGAAACACACAACACTATGTGTGGCGAAAAAGAGGCACAGCACACCAACATCAAAACCTCATCCCAACTGTGAAGTATGGTGGTGGGGGCATCATGGTTTGGAGCTGCTTTGCTGCATCAGGGCCTGGACGGATTGCTATCATCGAAGGAAAAATGAATTCCCAAGTTTATCAAGACATTTTGCAGGAGAACTTAAGGCCATCTGTCTACCAGCTGAAGCTCAACAGAAGATGGGTGTTGCAACAGGACAATGACCCAAAGCATAGAAGTAAATCAACAACAGAAGGGCTTAAACCGAAGAAAATACGTCTTCTGAATTGGCCCAGTCAGAGTCCTGAACTCAACCCAATTGAGATGCTGTGGTATGACCTCAAGAAAGCGATTCACACCAGACATCCCAAGAATATTGCTGAACTGAAACAGTTCTGTAAAGAGGAATGGTCAAGAATTACTCCTGACCTTTGTGCACGTCTGATCTGCAACTACAGGAAACGTTTGGTTGAAGTTATTGCTGCCAAAGGAGGTTCAACCAGTTATTAAATCCAAAGGTTCACATACTTTTTCCACCTGCACTGTGAATGTTTACATGGTGTGTTCATTAAAAACATGGCAACATTTCATTCTTTGTGTGTTATTAGTTTAAGCAGACTGTGATTGTTTATTGTTGTGACTTAGATGATGATCAGATCACATTTTATGACCAATTTGTGCAGAAATCCATATCATTCCAAAGGGTTCACATACTTATTCTTGCAGCTGTATAATTTCCTAACCACCTATCACACTTTTGAAGGCCCTGGAGCACCAGGACAATGGAATTACCCACAAAATGACCCCATTTTGGAAAGCAAACACCCCAACGTATATTCTATGAGGCATAAGGACAGTGGCAGCCCGTGCATAGGGGGCGCCAGAGCGCCGCCCCCCTACCCCCCAAAAAAAAAAAAAAAAAATAGAAAAAAATAAAAAATAACAAAAAGAACAAATAAAGTTTTGAAAAAAAAAAAAAATTGTGTTCGCAGGCCTATGCGCTGGGCCTGGTGGCTATGGGGGGGGGGTTTACGACCCAGAAGAGGCGCCGATTGGCTACCTTCTGGGGGCGGCGTAACCTGGGCGCAGGAAAAAGCGCTGAGCCACCCCCACCTTCATGATATCCTGGCTGTGATTGGTCCAGTCTCCAGCCTGGACCAATCATCATCCAGGACATCGCTGACTCGCAATGGGGGCGGTGCCGGTGCGTGCGTCAGTCACTCATCGTCACTGCCCGACTCCGTCAGCTTCCCGCCGCCGTCAAGCCTGCATTTGAGCTTGAGATGGTGCTGTTTTAAAATGCCAATGGAAGAATAAACTGCATTTAGGTGCTTTGGCAGTGGTAGTGAGAGGCCTTTATTTCTGTAATATTGCAACCCCAGGGGGTGTGTATATGACAGTCTGGCTTAAAATTATGCTGGTCATCACTCAACCTTGAAGAAAAGTGCCACCTGGTGGGAAATCTGGTCTTTTGTGATGGACATTAGTGAAATGAAGTTAAACTTGTAAGTGGGTGTAGTATATCCTCGGTGCTGTAGGTGACAGTGTGCTGCTGTGCAGGTGGAAGTGGAGGTTGGGAGGAACATTGTTATTCCGCAGATTCCGTAGGTGTCATCTGGGGAGCTGTGGTCCGACTGGACCCTGTGTTCCTGAGTGACATTTAGCAGCTATCTTTTGTAAAGACAGCACTAGAATAGTAAATAGCAGTGCCCTGCTGCTGCTGGTATGCATTCTGCAACTGGTTAGAGTAGGGAAAAGAACCATGCTGGTCAGGGACAATGATTTAGGCTCAGGGAAAGGTTCCTGCATAAGGAGAGTAGGGATCTCTGGTGTGTACCGGTTTAGGTAGCTGAGATGAAGAGCTGAGAACATGTTCTTCGTTTCTCATCACAGTACATGACCGTTCTGTCACAAATGGCCAGACCTGAAGATCTCACAGCCGTTTCTCTGAAATATCTCCATTTCAGCTCCCAGGCTCCCCAATACATGAACTGGAAACTTTTAGAGATTCTCCACCAGTTTCACAGATACAAAGTGTGTGTGTGTGTGGGGGGGGGGGGGGGGGGTGTTAATGCACATGACAGCATTTAATCCAGTTAGTAAGTCCTGGCCATTCCAGGCTCGCCACTGCAGCCTGGAATGGTCAGGGTTTACTAACTGGATTAAATGCTGTCATGTGCATTACCCCCACCCCCCCTGGGAGTGGAGTGGGGGTGGAGGTAATGCACATGACAGCAGCCTGGAAGGGGGCACGCTGGTCTCTGCATTGAAAGGGGGTACGCTGGTCTCTGCATTGAAAGGGGGTATACAGTCTCTGCATTGAAGGGAGCACGCTGTTCACTGCATTGAAGGGGGCACGCTGGTCTCTGCATTGAAAGGGGGTACGCTGGTCTCTGCATTCAAGGGGCACACTGGTCACTGCATTGAAGGGGGCACGCTGGTCTCTGCATTGAAAGGGGGTACGCTGGTCTCTGCATTCAAGGGGGCACACTGGTCACTGCATTGAAGGAGGCACGCTGGTCACTGTGCATTGAAAGGGGGCACGCTAGTCACTGTGCATTGAAAGGTGGCACGCTGGTGAGTGTGCATTGAAAGGGGGCACGCTGGTCACTCTGCATTGAAAGGGGGCACGCTGGTCACAGTGCATTGAAAGGGAGCACACTGGTCACTGTGCATTGAAAGGGGGCACGCTGGTCATTCTGCATTGAAAGGGGCATGCTGGTTTCTCTGAATTGAAAGGGGGCACGCAGGTCATTCTGCATTGAATGGGGGCACGCTGGTCACTGTGCTTTGAAAGGGGGCACGCTGGTCACTGTGCATTGAAAGGAGGGCACGCCGGTCATTCTGCATTGAAAGGAGGCACGCTTTGGTCTCTCTGCATTGAAAGGGGGCACGCTGGTCTCTCTGCATTGAAAGGGGGCACGCTGTGGTCTCTCTGCATTGAAAGGGGGCATGCTGGTCTCTCTGCATTGAAAGGGGGGCACACTATACCTTAATTACTGAAGGCCCCTTTCACACTTTTGTGACCTCAAAGTCACACAATTTTTTTACAGCATTTTTTGCCACAAAGCAATGCCTATTACATTTTTCTGTTTGCGCTCCCCCAAACATTTTGAGCACCAGCCGCCACTGCATAAGGAGTCTTTTGAACATGTCATTTTTTTCCACAAGTTTTTGGAAAATGTGGAAAGAAAATGAAAACACATTTTTTTACACAAAGTTGTCAATTTATAAGATATTTCTAACACATAGCATGTACATAGCAAAAATGACACCCCAAAATACATTCTGCTACTCCTCCTGAGTGTGACGATACCACATATATGAGACTTTGTCACAGCATAGCCACATACAGAGGCCCAACATGCAAGGAGGACCGTCAGGTGTTCTAGGAGCATAAATTGCTGTATACATATAATTTCATTACAACCAATCACATTTTTGAAGGCCCTGGAACACCAGGACAATGCAAACCCCCACAAAATGACCCCATTTTAGAAGGAAAACACCCCAACACAATCTAGGAGGCATGGGCTGCAGATAGGTACTCGGGTACTCTGATGATCTGCAGATAGGTACTTAGATACTCTGATGGGCTGCAGACAGGTGCTCAGGTACACTGATCGGCTTTAGAAAGGTACTCGGGTACTCTGATGGGCTTCAGAGAGGTACTTGGGTATTCTTATGGGCTAGAGCCAGGTACTTGGGTACTCTGGGCTGGAGACAGGTACTCGGGTATCCTGGGCTGGAGACAGGTACTCGGGTACTCTGGGCTGGAGACAAGCACTCGGGTATTCTGGGCTGGAGACAAGCACTTGGGTATTCTGGGCTGGAGACAAGTACTTGGGTACTCTGGGCTGGAGACAGGTACTCGGGTACTCTGGGCTGGAGACAAGTACTTGGGTACTCTAATGGGCTACAGAGAGGTACTCGGGTACTATGATGGGCTGCAGAGAGGTATTCAGGTACTGTGATGGGCTGGAGACAGGTACCCGGATACTTTGATGGGCAGGAGACAGGCACTTAGGTACTCTATTGGGCTGCAGATATATACTCAGGTACTCTGATGGGCTGGAGACAGGTACTCAGGTATTCTGATGGGCTGCAGATAGGTACTCTGAAGCGCTGGAGACAGGTACTCGGGTACTCTGATGACAGGTACTCTGGTACTCTGATGGGCTGGTGACAGGTACTTGGGTACTCTGATAACAGGTACTTGGGTACTCTAAAGGACTGGTGACAGGTTTTTGGGTACTCTGATAGGCTGCATAGAGGTACTTGGGTATTCTGATGGGCTGCAGAGAGGTAATTGGGTTCTCTGATGGGGTGGAGACAGGTACTCGGGTACTCTGGGCTGGAGATAGGTACTCTGGTATTCTGATGGGATACAGAGAGGTACTCGGGTACTCTGATGGGCTGGTGACAGGTAATCAGGTACTCTAATGACAGGTACTCGGGTACTCCGATGACAGGTACTCGGGTACTCTGATGACAGGTACTCGGGTACTTTGATGACAAGTACTCGGGTACTCTGATGACAGGTACTCGGGTATTCTAATGACAGGTACTCAGAGTTTCAGAGTACCTGTCATCAGAGTACCCGAGTACTTGTCATCAGAGTACCCGAGTACTTGTCATCAGAGTACCTGAGTACCTGTCATCAGCCCATCAGAGTACCCAAGTACCTGCCATCAGTGTACCTGGTGGGCTGGTGACAGGTACAGTACTTTGGGTACTCTGATGGGCTGGTGACAGATACTTTGATGGGCTGGTGACAGGTACTTTGATGGGCTAGTGATAGGTGAAAGATTGGGGGGGCAATCAGTCTGATTTACTGTGCACTATGATCGCTAACTAGCTGTTACTGCAATCTCCTCCTCACACAGGATCAGTGTGTGAGGGGGAGGAGAACACGGTAACAGCTAGTTACCTTTGTCTCTGTTGACATTCTGTGAATGGCTGTGATTGGATATAGCTGGTCACGTGGTAAAGAGCCAATTTCATTGGCTCTTTACCCTGATCAGGGATGGACTGTGTCAGAGTGATGCTCTCCATCCCTGATTGCCGCTCTGCGCACCCCTGGGGGCACGCAGGAGCGGCGTGGTGCAGGAGTGGCGTGCACGAGGAAAGTGCATGTGGCTGGCTGTGATTGGACACAGCCGGTCACATGGTAAAGAGCCATTTTTTTAATGGCTCTTTACACCGATCCGATTGGGGATGGGCTGTGTCCTGAGGGATACGCCCCATCCCTGATCGCCGTGCTGCGAGTCCCTGGGGGCGGGGGGCGCAGGAGAGCAGCAGATCCGGACGGACGCCATATGACGCCCACCCGGATCAACAAACTGTTCCTGCCGACGTCATTTGACAATGCGCCGGTATGGAACTAGTTAAAAAATCCCTTTCTTTTTTAATCTGCAGCTTTGTAATTTTCTGAAAATGCAATGCAATATGGCTACCTAGAGCTGTTCTGTACACAGAATGTGTACTGACCACACCCCCAGAAACATAATTTCCTGCTTGTGTGATTGGCTCCTCAATTTTCCCAGAAGTCTGCCTAAGATACAAGTCAGATTTCAGGCATCCCCTGCAACAAAAATGTCATTTTTGGTGAGATACTCCCAATAGAAACACATCGAAAGGGATGCAGACCCAGCAGATTTCCTCATTAGTGTCCTGCATTAGCCACAGCTGATAGATAATTATGAAACCACTCCCATTAGACCCACTCAGCACAGAGGCACAGAGGAACACACAATGATTTCTTCAGCAAAGAAGGGGGTGTGTAATTCTCGCGCTATTTGACCTATACTGGCTATGCGACTGTGAAAGACGAAATACATGTGAGTGTTACTCTATTTTTTGAATAAAAAGAACTGGCAATACTTCACTATATTGGCCCATTTATTTTGGAGATCCAAAGGTCCTTCCCATATCCCTGTCAAACCGATCCTCAATATAAGGAGAAAATCGGTATCCAGCAGTCTTACAGCACCCAAGTGGCAGAGAGGAGTAAAGAGCATATCTCAGAGATACAGCATAAGGTGTACTATGGAAGGAATGGAGGTAAGCGCTTAGGACACCTAGTGGTCACCACACTGAAGAGCACCTGCATGCATTTTTAGGAGGAAGATTTCTGATCACCGTTTTACACTATCGGGGACACTTATGCACTTTAAATATATTTAGAATATTTGAACCACCTATGTATATAAATATTGATTATTTATTGATTTAAAATATTAACAGTATATAAGCACAGAACACTCTATTTTATTTATCACTAATAATATTTATTGTATGTACATATTGATTATTGAATCCATATAAGGTTTGTATACACTTATTAATCAACGGTATTAATTTATGGTGAAACACATATTATATTAATCACTGAAGCACTAAGTCACTTTAGATATATTATTTGAATGATTAATTTATATATTGGAATAACACATTAATAGTTTTAGCACAGATGCACCTTTAAAGCGCGGTACTCCCCCGTGTTACAATGATTTCTTCAGAATAACAAAAGGTAGAAATCTGCAACAAAGTTTGTTAAAATCCTTGTAATGCACATAGATCACCCAGAGGGGAATGTTTTTTTCTCAACAAAAGCTGAATTACACTTTAACTAGGAGCTTTTGTGCTAGAATTATTGTTCTCACTCTGACGTTGGCATGGATATGTTACACATGTAGTGTACTACAGTTTACATACGCATGTGCACCCTGAGCTTGTGTTTGCATTTGTGCAGGTGTGTGTGGCAACAGGGATTTCTTTTTTTTCTTTTAATTTATTTTATTATCATTTACTTTTTTTTTACTTTTTTCTTTTCTTTTTTGTTTATTTTTACTTGATTGCTATCACAGGGGGTTAATAAACCCCTATGTGATAGCATTTGGCAGGTGACAGGTACTCTTTATGGAGACATTAGGGGTCTAATAAGCCCCATTGTCTCCCCTGCTCTTCACACCATCTAACCAGCACAGATAGGCTTGGTTAGATGTGTCCCCAGGCTGAACTTGTCAGTGACTTAACTTCCAGTTTCATTGTTTGCATGTAAGATCGAGGCATGGATTTGCCTCGGTCTCACAGCAATCTCTCTCCCCCAACTGGCGGTTATGTTCCCGGGCACCGGTAAGTGCGGGACAGCCCGGGAACCACAGGAAGAAGGGGGGTGCCAGTATTAGGGGGGAGGCACCACGCTGCCGGCTGTGTAAAAGTGATCAGCAGCTATGAAGCTACCCCACCACTTCCACTTTCAAGACGGTCGCCGGCTGAACAAGGCACACACAAACTGATGGCTGCTACTGCAGCCATCAGCTTATGATTAAAGGTTCATTTTAAGGAAGGTTCACTTTAAGGATGTACATAGTACACCCAAAGAGCTGAACTGGTAATTGGAGTAAGGTTGCCCCACGATTGTGAACAGACAGTGTTTATGGGTGCACCTGGCGGTTGGTAGGGTTACTTGGTGCTTGAGTCCTAAAAGACTGAGCGAGGTAAAGTCATTCCACAGGTGTGGGTGGACAGTGTTTATGGTGGTACCTGGTGGTTGGTACAGTTACTTGGTGCTCAAGTCCTGAAAGACTGAGCGGGTGGTATGGTTAAAGTTTTAATGGTATTGGTCTGCGTGTTTAATGTTAAAAGTTGTGGTACAGCAAAGGTTAGAGGTTAACATATTTGTTTTAAAACCCACATAAAAGGGCCAAGGCCATCATTTTCCACACTTCAGTTTCATGGTTTTCTTTACTATCATGACTGATCAGACAGGTGGAATCAGGGTGGTTGTCTGTGGGGTTGACCAGTCCCATACTGCTTCTTGAATTTTTCCCCACCTGTCATGAGATCACCAGCTCTGACACAAGGAAGCAAAGCCATGTTTCTCTACCAAGATGGTTGCCTCCACAAAGATAGACATAGGGCAAAACCAGGCATGAGTTTCGGTAATAAGTAATGGTTTAAAGCTACACTGGCAATTAGTCCTTTGCCCTATGCTTGCCTTTTTGAGCAGGTTTTTAAACATTGTTCAGATCTTCTCAAGAAGGGAACAGTTTGGAAGTTCACCAGTAGCTTGTGTCCACAGTTGACAATGTATTTTTTTAAATCCTTAATTTATGTATTATAATGTTGTATAAATGTGTCTTTCAAGATTTATTTTTTGATTGGTAACCTACCAGGTGGCATGATATTGTTGCTGTTGTTATGTTATAGTAGAAGTTGAAATAAGAATGTTGAATGACACAAGTTCCTTTTAGGCCCCTTTAACACTAGTGCGACTTGTCCCGCGATTTTGGACCGCAAAATCGCATGACAAGTCGTTTTCCATTATTTTCAATGAGCCCCATTCATATCAGTGTGTTTTGAAGTCGCAACGACTTCAAAGTAGTTTCTGCACTACTTTGGCACGATTTGAATGCGTTTTGAGGTATATAGCCTTGAGCCATTGCTCATAAACGCGTCAAAATCGCGGCAAAGTCGCGTCAAAATCGCGGCAAAATTTGCGTCGCATAAGTGTGAAAGGGGCCTTAAGCAGAATATGAAAATGTCTGTTGACCGAGTCTAATCAGAGAGACAGCAGTGAACCTTTTATCTTGCATTTTTGGCCAATACTATAAATTGAACAAAAATACCATGAACTTATGATGAGAATTTAATGTATTACCTTGCGAGCTGCTATGTTTACCTAAATCTTTACCACCAATGTGGTGTTAACAGAAACAGTTAATGAAAGCTGATAACACTCTCCACACTCTCAAATATGTGTTATATAAAACTAAAATAAAATAATAATAGCGCAGCCCTTTCTTTGCACAGTAAGGCATTGGCATTCTTCAATATATTTCTTTATTTATATTATAATATTTCAATATTTTTCCTACAAACAAATAAGAATGTTGAATGGCTATATGCACAGAAAATGCTGCACTATTATTATTTTGTTTATCATAATAATTTATTTAAACGGAACTAGGTCCAATAAATTGAATAGGTTCAATAAATTGTATGTTTTAAAAATAGATATAGTGCATAAGGGGTTTTACACGCACTCCAATCAGTCAAGGCCAACTAGATCATGTTGAACTAAGCATGTTCTAAATTTATATCTGAAGGTCCAACCTCTGTACCTTGTTCAAGCACAAATTTATGGTGGTTGAGCGTTTCCTGCCTCCTTACCAATTACTCACTGAGTCACTATATTATCAAATGACCAAAGCTACTTTTGAGCATTATTTTGGTTCTTTCCACACAGTTCTTTTAAGAAATAGCAGCAGAGATAAAAAGAGTTAACACAGCAATATCCTCAGTGAGAGTAAAGATGATTTTTCATGCCAAGGAGAGATAATAAATCTGTCATATTCTAAGCAAACCTTACTTCTTTGGCCTGTATTGGTTTACTGGAATCCCATTATTTAGTTTTGTGCTGACCAGCTCTTTATGAGCTATATCATTTTGAAACAGATAATATTAAATCTTTGGTGTCCAATTGTATTTTTTGATCACATGAGAACTACAAGAACTGCAATGCGTGCAATACAAAAGTATTAATCTACATAAAAGGCCAACTGAAAAATAACCTGCATGAAATGTAGGTGTTCTACTACACACGGTTTTCACACATTGCAGTACCATGCAGCTTGTTCCCCATGTAGTAAACTTCTAATATTTTGAAAAAAATGGTAAGGATTTTTTCACTGCTAGATAGATCTTCAATTAGAGTATGAAATATCTTAATGCACGTAGACCAGGGTTTCTCAACTGGGATGTCTCAAAGAGTCCTCGGGTACCATGGCAAAAGCATAAAAAACTGCTCCAACTAAGGCAGGCAGTTAAATGAAACATACTTTACTGCCAGCTTAAGCTCTTTTTTTAACTGCAGTGCCAGTCTTATGCCTTTTAAACTGGTATGTAACCTCCTGCGGGGCTTGCCTGAGTCCTGCCAACTGATGACATCATCAGTTGCTAAGGAGCATGTTGGGTGTCCAGTGTCCTTGGTTTTCTCTGACTTAGCTGATAGGAAGGTATGGGTCAGTGGGAAGAGGGGGCTGTCTGTAAAGCTCTCATTTCCTCAGAATCTATATGGAATTCTCCATCCCCAACTTCTCCCTGTGCATCCGGGGCTGGTGGGTGGGATCAGGGGTGTGTCCACCTCCTTCCCTCCTCACACAGGTGGCTGCTTTGGCTGATCCAGCAGCTGAAGAGGGAATAGCAGAAATAGCAGCCTCCCTTCATCTCTAGTGGTGCAGTAAGTGGCTTTTGCTCATTGATTGCCACTACCATACTGCTCACTGGCTAACACTACATACTGCTCACTGAACGCCCTACTACTGCATACTACCCTATACTGCCAATACATACTGCTCACTGAACGCCCTACTACTGCATACTACCCTATACTGCCAATACATACTGCTCACTGAACGCCCTACTACTGCATACTACCCTATACTGCCAATACATACTGCTCACTGAACGCCCTACTACTGCATACTACCCTATACTGCCAATACATACTGGTCACTGAACGCCCTACTACTGCATACTACCCTATACTGCCAATACATTACTGCTCACTGATTTATACAGGTACAAGGCAACTTGGCATCACAACCTACTGACCATTGAATTCTGCCTCAGAGACTAGATTTTAAGGCTCGTTCACACCAGGTGTGGTGTTTTCCGCACCACAGAAAAATGGGCTTTCTTTTGCAGATGTGCACTGATGGCAAAAATGCTTAATGTCACCCCCACACATCAAGCAAATATACATGCATTTACTAAAATGTATGGTACCACAGTATATGATTTTCAAAATTGTGCCAGCACTTTTTTTGCGTGTTTCATTCACATAGGGCAGCCCATTGAAAAACGCAACGTTTAAAAAAGCAAATTTTTAAATCCAATAGTATGTGTCAGTGCTGAAACCATAGCTCCCAACTGTCCCTGATTTCGAGGGACTATCCCTGTTTTGGTACTAATTCCCTCTGTCCCTCTTACTTCCTCATTTGTCCCTCTTTTTGGTCTGATCTATATAGTTGTATATAAAATGCACTTTTTAGCTTTGAAAATGTGTTTCCCAGTGCTAGGTGGCTTTCAAAAGACTCTTAGACTTACATCTCAAGGATCAGAACATTCAGGGGTATGTGAGATGATTACAGCCACACACACCTACACAGGTTGAACTGGATGGACCAGAGGCGTAACTAGAACCTTCAGGGCCCCGGTGCAAGAAACCATGAAGGGCCCCCTGGACCCCTGGCGCCCTGGGGCCCTTTACTCTAGTTGCGGGGCCCTTTATTACGGTGAGGGAAGGGAGAATTCTGAAGGGGGGCAGCACAGAAGGGGGGGGGGGGACCAGGGGAGCACACAGGGGCCCAGAGACAGCAGAACACAAGTATACTGGATAGGAGAAGTGGCTGGGGGCAGCGTACAGAGGAACCAATCTCCTCCATTTTCCTCCTGCAGCTACAGAAGGAAAAAGGAGGACAGTGATTTCTCTACATGCTGCCCCCGCCACCCCTCCTATTCAGGTGTACAGGGGAGCCACATGGGCCCCCTTGAGCATGGGGCCCGGTTGCGATTGCAACCCCTGCAACCCCTGTAGTTACGCCCCTGGGATGGACTATTGTCTTTATTCAACCTCACCTACTATGTAACTATGTAACTAAACCTTTCATCCAATTTCTAAATTGCTGCATTTGTAAATTTCAAAAGCCAGTATAAAGGAATAATAGTGGTAAAAGAAAGTACTTGTGGGTTTAACTAATCACTTATTTTTTGTGTAATTCTTCTTTAAGGGGGTGTGGCAGGTGCTGTCTCCTACGCCTACATACTTTTGCTAGTGTCCCTCGTTCCCATCTCAAACAGTTGGGAGCTATGCTAAAACACTTGTCAATACCTAAGCAAATACACCTATTAACTTGTAACTTGTTTCTGCTCCTCCTAACCAAAATAGAAAAATGTGTGTCCAAAAAAGAAAAAAAAATTCACAATTTATCAAAATACAATAGCTGCTTTTTATTAAGGGTGCAAGGACTGCTCATTCCTTTCTGGCCAAGCAGCAGCTGTGGCAAGTGTATCAAAATAGTGTTTTTCCCATCAGCCAAAACCTGTGCTGTTGCAGAGTGCGATTACTGGGTGCAGCGGAGTCGATTCAGATCAGACATTGTGGAATAACAGGAACTGGCTTCTTTATTAGAACATAACCACAAAAAGCAAAGATGTCACCTCACATGGAAGACACGAAAAAAACCCCAAAAAATACAGTACAATGTACAGGAAATACAGCACGTCATAGAAAATACATAGCATATCACTGAGCATTAGCGACATCTAGTGTCCTGTTTGTGAACTGCAGTCAGTAAGCTAAGCTGAAAGTTGCTCTATCTCCAACATGTGCAAGGTACAACATAGCATACACCGCATTTAGCTGCCTCAGGCGATTCTTCATATTTGCAAAATTTGTTCTCCTTTTTTGTAAGTCCGCAGAGAGGTGTGGAAGAATGAAATCTTAACTCCATGATATGCAATGTCTTTCATCTCTCTATCACAGGATAAATTCTCTGTCCAGGAAATGGAGAAGCTTCATAAGCATTGATCTGGGTAGACCCCCTGGTGGTGGGGATCTCAAAAGAACCCTATGGGCCTTTTCTATAGCAAATAAAAGGGAAAACACATCTTTTCCAAAAACCTCATAAAGCAATTTTTCCAAAAAGTCTCCTATGTTATTTCCTTCTCTGTGCTCTGGGAGGCTTACAATGTGAATGATTTTCAAATTCCTACAGCTTACAATTTTGCATATCCACTTTCTTTTTTAAAGATTCAATCTCTTGTTTGATAGGAGTTATAGCGTCCTCTACTCCACTGGTTCTACCTTCCAAGACAGCACTTTTTGTAAATCATTTCTGAAAAATTACATATCTTCCTTAATACCCTTTAGCTTCTCAGTCATTTTGGACAAAGAGGATTTACTGACAATAACTGCAGACAATACCTCCAAGGATGGTTCCTCCATTGATTAAACATCTGAGATGGCAGGCAGGTCATGTTCTAGCACTACTGACACGTGTAAGTCAAATACAAATTGCTTTTTTACACAAAGGTGACATTTGGTCCACTTCCAATGCCCCCATGTGTAGGTTATGTGAGGAATCCCGGGGGGGGGGGGGGGGGTGGTTAACTAAGGACGCATTCCTTTGGAATTGGAAAAAGATAGTTTGGTGTGGAATGGGATGTATGTTAAACATGGTGACACAGCAAGGAGTAAGGAAGTCATTTTTAAGACACTTTCTTAAAATATGGGGAGTAACATGTTCATTTTTAATGGCCTGTCCAGCATAAAGGAGTTTGTAATTTTAAACACATCCATTTTTTTGTTATCTCTTTAGATGGCTAAAGCTGGGTCTGTATGTTCTTTGAATGTGCGGGGGCAAATAGCTATATTTATGACAGCTTCCACTCTCAAGGCCACTTTTCTTTGTGTACAGGAAACATATCTTACCAAACAGAAAATGAGACGACTATAGTATAAGGGGTTTTCTTGCCAGTATCATTTGATGTACTGCGCTTCAGGGATGTTTGGATAAACTTCTTAAGTCCAATATATATAATAAATAGGTTCACAAGGTGCTTCTTTGCATATCATATAAATACAAACATTATGTGCAGATAAATATCACTTGGTATAAATAAATAAATAATATAAATATAAAGTGCTTTATGTATCTCAATCACAATAAATAAATCAAGAAAGTGCTTATATTACTTAAAGTGAATTAATGCATCATTTAATAAATATTGGTGTGCCGTGTCTAATAGTGCCAGTGCCTTCCTCCTAAAACCATATATCTAATCTTGAAGTGACAATATCAGTGAAACACAAGTATTCTCATCAAAGTAGAAACATAAAGTGTCCAATCCAAATAAAGAAAAAAATAATAAAATATATATAAAACATTTATATTCGGGGATTCACAGTGTAGATTATCTTCCTCCACCTTTAATCTCAGTGACACAGGTATTCAGTGATCTCACTTCTAGGTGTTCTAAATGCTCACCTCAATGAGGTCAGTAATACGCCTGTATCACTCGACCTATAATAGACGTGGCTCCTTTTAATCCTTCTCCCAGCGTAGTTCAGCTCATTCTGGGGGGATCACAGCATCTCCTGATCCCAGTAGGACCTTTCGCCTGGGGGTGGATTCCCTATGGGGGCTTTCTAATGGGTCCTTCCGGGTTCGTTCCTGTAACTAAGCCCTCTGCTCCTTGGGGTTCGTTCCTGTAACTAATCCCTCTGCTCCTTGGGGTTCGTTCTTGTAACTAATCCCTCTGCTCCTTGGGGCTCATCAAAATAATGGGGCCATCATGGTGTAGTATATCAAAGCTTTTTATTTATAAAATCATAGCAGACTTACATTTAAAATCACTGTTCGCTGTGTGTTGTTAAGCTCTGAGGGACCTCCGTCCCGTTCCGTCACGTCACTTCCGGATTTGTTGCGATACAGCACTGCGTTATTTTAACTGACAATTGCGTGGTTGTGAGACGCTGTACCCAAATAATATTGACATCCTTTTTTTCCCACAAAAAATAACTTTCTTTTGGTGGTGATTGATCACCTCTGCGATTTTTTTTTTTTGCGCTATAAACAAAAAAAGTGACAATTCTGAAAAAAAAAATATATATATATATATATACTTTCTGCTACAAAACATTCCCAATAAAAAAAATGTAAAATCAATTTTTTTTTATCATTTTAGGCCAATATGTATTCTGCTACATATTGTGGTAAAAAAAATCCCAATAAGTGTATATTATTTGGTTTGCGCAAAAGTAATTGCGTCTACAAACTATTAATAGTGGCGATCAGAGATTTTTAGCAGGACTGCGACATTGCGGCGGACAGATCGGACACCTGACTGATATTTTTGACTCTTTTGGGGGCACCGGTGACATTACTACAGTAATCAGTGCTAGAAAATATGCACTGTTACTATAATAATGACACTAGCGGGGAAGGGGTTAACACCAGGGGCGATCAAAGGGTTAAATGTGTCCCTAGGGGGTGCTTTCTAACTGTGTGGGGGATGGGCTTGCTGAATGAACACAGACACCTGTGTTCCTAAATAGGAGGAACACAGGATCCCTGTGTTCATTACTGACGGAACAGCGTTTACAATGGCAGACCGCCGTTCTGTCTCCACGGGGAGCGATCGCAGGTGCCCAGCGTCCCCCTGTAGCTAAAGGGCACGTGCACGCGCCCCCACTAGTGGTCCCGCGAAATGACGTACAGTTACGGAGCTGACTTGCCGCAGTATATGTACTGCTGGCAGTCGGCAAGTAGTTAAACAATATAAATATTATTTGACCGTTGCCATTACCCATAACACCTTATCTGCCTAGCTTTACATTTAAAAAGTTGAAACAGTGTTTGGATAGATGTGGACCATGACTAGAATTATGAAGACCCAGGGCACCTTGGGAAACCATGTAAAAAATGGCGAACAGTGAATATGGTTAGAGGGGAAATAAAGTGGGATGTGGAGAATAGAGTGAGAAGGGGTGAGACAGCTGTGGGGAGGGGGGGGGGTGCGGGATAAAGAGTAAGAGAGCCAAAAGAGGAAGAGAAAAGGGTGGGGGAGAGAGTGAGAGAGAGAGCGAGAGAGCCAGAGGGGGAAGAAAGAGGGTTGGGAGTGAGAGAGGGATAGGGGAAAGAGTGAGAGAGAAGCGGGGGGAGATAGAGAGCAAGCCAGAGGGGGTTGGGGGGGGATAGATCCAGAGGGGAAGAAATGAAAGCAATTCATAGGATAATGTTAGTGACCCCACTCCTGGTGCATGGCGGTAGCAGTGCCCAGTAAGGAGCTTGTATAGCTTGTGTAAATGTGAGTTCTTTTTATATTGGTTTTAATAAAGTTTTAAATTGTTTTATGCTATACAAGCCTCATCGCCTTTATTTTTCCGGAGTTACTACTGAAAGCAGAGGCTGCACATTTGGGGAAGAAAAAGGAATAACGACACAGTGGATCCAGCTAAAATGCAAATTTTGAGCAACTTGGAGATAAGAGGTCAACACTGTCTGGTGAGTTCTTTTCCCTGAGAGTGTGCACTATGGTGAGCATTGACAATTCATGAAATTGGTGGAAGACATAGAGGGGTAATTGGAAACTATTTCAAACACATTTTGCACAAACACATTATTTCCAAGGACATGGTCTTTGAAGATGATAAATTGTTTTAAAGTAGACTCTTTCTTTTATGATATGCACAGTTTTATTTACACTTTTATTTACACTTATATTTGCTTTTTGCAGATTATGATTATTATAATTTCAATTGTCGACGTATTAAGGGGAGGGGGGTACCGCGCCTCTGGGAAGTATCGTACCTAGTCTCCTAAATTGTTGGTGAACACAAACCAAACTCGTGTTCAATAAATATGATATTACTCAACCATATCTATATATTGATTACAAATATTTATGTGCACTTATAAAATTTTAAATATATATATAAAAACCATAATACCAATAAATAATCTTATGTCAATCAAATACAAATAAATCACATATAAAGTGCACCAGTGTATAGAGAATTCATATAAATAAAGATGCTCACACTCTTAGCCAAATGAATTGAACAGACAAAAAATTCATAAAAGTGACAAATAAAGTCCTCAGTACTTGAAAAAATAAGTAGGTGAATGAATTTTCAATTATAGTATACAGTCCTTGTAAAGTGCTAAAGGTGACCAAAAATTAGGAAAATTAAAAAAATA
This sequence comes from Pelophylax lessonae, assembly GCF_965119305.1. Classification (NCBI taxonomy): domain Eukaryota; kingdom Metazoa; phylum Chordata; class Amphibia; order Anura; family Ranidae; genus Pelophylax; species Pelophylax lessonae. The sequence goes on along the minus strand of NC_138772.1, from coordinate 378,986,147 downwards.
ATAAGAAAAATAGCCAAGTGATGTATTTCTTCTATGGAGTGTTCGCCCTCCACCTAACACCGTGTTGAATTGTGGGTTGCTTCTTCTCACTAGTTACCCCTCAGGGTGTGCTACTTGCTCACCTCAGTTTATGAGATCATGCGCCTTTTGAAATACAATAAATGCTCCTCTCCTCTCCTTCCTTATCCTTCATTCAGGGATGCTGCTCAGTCTGCCTTACATGGATCGGGGTACCGTGTTCTCCAGGTGACCAGCAGATCTCAAATTAAAAGGCTCACATAGTGCAATATTGCCATAATATAATCACTTTATTAAAATAAATCAAATGCACTTACAAACAGCGTTAAAAAACTATGCCTTAAGCTGCAAATCGGTGATCGCGGTCCTCACTTCCGCATACAAATGTCACTTCCGGTCAAACGGCCCTACGCGTTACGCCACTTCCGCTCACGTGGCTTCTTCAGGGGATCTATGTATTGCTTCAATTGGCGCTTGATGGTTTAGATCAGCGTTTCTTAACCTAGGTCCCGCAGCACCCAAGATTCTATTCTTCTTGCCAATAGTTAAGCATTTTTTTGATTACAGCTGTGCCACAGGTTCGCACACTCGCATCCTGCCGACCGATGACATTATCATCGATTGCAAAGGGCTAGTCGGACACCGGAACAGCTTTTTGGGATTCACTCTGGTATATGTATATAGATTTATATATGTACAATATTTCAAATTAAAACATCAAAAAACACCCTGTCTACTCTCTGGCCTAGTGCTACAAGTACAAATAAGTTTAAAATAGCATTTATATAAAGACTGCTTGTGGTATACTGTTAGAAAATGTTTAAAAGATTTTCAAAATTCAATCATGGTCCCCAAAGATCCCTCTTTAGAGCAGGCCAGGGTCCCCATAGATCCCCATTTAGAGCAGAGCCCCCATATATCCCCCTTTAGAGCAGGGTACCCATAGATCCTCCTTTAGAGCATGCCAGGGTCCCCATAGATCCCCCCTTTAGAGCACGGTCCCCATAGATCCCCCTTCAGAGCAGGGTCCCCGAAAGATGCCATATAGAGCAGGCCAGGGTCCCAATAGATCCCCTTTTATAGCAGGGCCCCCATAGATCGACCTTTAGAGAAGGGTCCCCATAGAATCTATGGGGACCCTTCTTTAAGGGGATCTATGGGGACCCTCCTCTAAATGGGAATCTATTGGGACCCTGGCCTGCTCTAAAGGGGGAATCTATGGGAACCCTGCTCTAAAGGGGAATCTATGGGGACCCTGGCCTGCTCTAATGGGAGATCTATGGGGACCCGGCTCTAAATGCATAAATTCAATGCAGGATGTGGAAACCTTACAAGCGGACCCAAACAAAATAATGGGGTGGTCAACTACATGGCAGATGAGTTTTAATGTTGAAAAACGTAAAGTACTTGGGCGTCAGAAACACGGAAGCAAGCTACTCACTAGGGGGGAAACCTCTGGGTGAATCTAAGATGGAAAAGGACCTGGGGGTGCTAGTGGACAACAGGCTTGGCAGTGGCATGCAATGCCAAGCCGCTGCAAGCAAAGCCAACAGAATACTGGCATGAATACAAAACGGGATTCACTCCAGAAATAAAGAGATTATTCTCCCACTCTACAAGACTCTGGTCCGGCCACATCTGCAGTATTCTGTCAAGTTCTGGGCACCGGTCCTCAGAAAGGATGTGCTGGAACTGGAGAGAGTCCAGAGAAGGGCAACAAAAATAATTAGGGGAATGGAGGACATCAGCTATGAGGAAAGACTACAAGTATTGAACTTATTCTCGCTGGAGAAGAGACGCTTGAGGGGGAATATGATATCAATGTACAAATTCTGTACTGTGGGGATGACCCTAGCATAAGGAACAAACTTTTCAGAGAAAGGGAATACAATAAGACACGTGGCCACTCACTAAAACTAGAGGAAAAGCGGTTTAACCTTAAAATACGTAAAGGGTTCTTCACTGTCAGAGCAGTAAGGATGTGGAATTCTCTTCCACAAGCAGTAGTATCAGCACGGAGCATTGATAGTTTCAAAAAACTATTAGATGGGCAGTTGGGCACCTTAAAGACCACAACATACAGGGGTATACAATGTATGGTTAACAGCAAACACACACATCATAGGTTGAACTGGATGGACTGATGTCTTTTTTTCAACCTCACAAACTATGTAACTATGTAAATGGGGGATCTATGGGGACCCTGCTCTAAAGGGGGATCTATGGCATATGAGATCCCTCTTTAGAGCAGGCCAGGGTCCCCATAGATCTCCCTTTAGAGCAGGGTCCCCATATACCCCCCTTTAGAGCAGGGACCCCATAGATCCCCCTTTAGAGCAGGTTAGGGTCCCCAAAGATCCTCCTTTACTAAAGCAGCTCCCCCCATAGAGTCCCCCTTAAAGCAGACAAGGCAGGTTCCCCTATAGATCCCCCTTTAGAGCAGGCCAGGCAGGGTCCCCTGACTCATGTCTCTCACGAGAAGCTGGGACCTGGGTGGGGGCGGGGGTACGCTGCGCACTGCTGAGACCTGTGGCAAGCACAGCACAGGCAGCAGGTTACAGGAAGAACTTGGAAATTCCTTCTGTTCTTCTTCTCCGAGTCCTCCGCTCTGAAGGACTCAGGGCCTAGGGGAGGGGCAACCAACATGCAAGGCGCAACTTGAGCAGTAGTGCACCTGATTGATTGAGAATGGAAAAAACACTCGCGCCAATGTATGGTGTGGAATGAAAAAAGGAGGGGTAGCTGCTGTGAAAAACCTTGTTAGGTGGCAGGTTGGAAATGATTGGTAATGATGATATTACTTCAACAGCGCATACCTAGTATACGGGGAAGTGGGAGATTCCCGTATGAATTTTTTTTGTGGATGTGAAAGTGTGTTCCTGATGACACTTTTTTATGGGTTTTTTTGTTGCCAAATAGCCCTGGGAGGTAGATAATTGTTGCAGCCTGTGCTGTGGTATAGGGGATTTTGATGCCACCTATGTTCTACCTGTTTGTTGTATAAAAGTGCTTGTGCTCTATGAGAATGTTATTGTGTTAAACGTGCACCCAATTGGCCATTAGTGTATAAAGTGCTACAATAGTGCTGGTTACATTTATATAAATATACGTTTCAAAATTGTTGGACTGTGCGCACATTGAATACACATACAGTGGGTACGGAAAGTATTCAGACCCCCTTAAATTTTTCACTCTTTGTTATATTGCAGCCATTTGCTAAAATCATTTAAGTTCATTCTTCTTCCTCATGAATGTACACATAGCACCCCATACTGACAGAAAAACACATTGACGTTGACATTGTTGCAGATTTATTAAAAAAGAAAAACTGAAATATCACATGGTCCTAAGTATTCAGACCCTTTGCTCAGTATTTAGTAGAAGCCCCCTTTTGATCTAATACAGCCAGGAGTCTTTTTGGGAAAGATGCAACAAGTCTTTCACTCCTGGATTTGGGGATCCTCTGCCATTCCTCCTTGCAGATCCTCTCCAGTTCTGTCAGGTTGGATGGTAAACGTTGGTGGACAGCCATTTTTAGGTCTCTCCAGAGATGCTCAATTGGGTTTAAGTCAGGGCTCTGGCTGGGCCATTCAAGAACAGTCACGGAGTTGTTGTGAAGCCACTCCTTCATTATTTTAGCTGTGTGCTTAGGGTCATTGTCTTGTTGGAAGGTAAACCTTCGGCCCAGTCTGAGGTCCAGAGCACTCTGGAGAAGGTTTTTGTCCAGGATATCCCTGTACTTGGCCGCATTCATCTTTCCCTCGATTGCAACCAGTCGTCCTGTCCCTGCAGCTGAAAAACACCCCACAGCATGATGCTGCCACCACCATGCTTCACTGTTGGGACTGTATTGGACAGGTGATGAGCAGTGCCTGGTTTTCTCCACACATACCGCTTAGAATTAAGGCCAAAAAGTTCTATTTTGGTCTTCTTCTAGTCCTTCAAGTGTTTTTTAGCAAACTCCATGCGGGCTTTCATGTGTCTTACACTGAGGAGAGGCTTCCGTCGGGCCACTCTGCCATAAAGCCCCGACTGGTGGAGGGCTGCAGTGATGGTTGACTTTCTACAACTTTCTCCAATCTCCTGACTGCATCTCTGGAGCTCAGCCACAGTGATCTTTGGGTTCTTCTTTACCTCTCTCACCAAGGTTCTTCTCCCCCGATAGCTCAGTTTGGCCGGACGGCCAGCTCTAGGAAGGGTTCTGGTCGTCCCTAACGTCTTCCATTTGAGGATTATGGAGGCCACTGTGCTCTTAGGAACCTTAAGTGCAGCAGAAATCTTTTTGTAACCTTGGCCAGATCTGTGCCTTGCCACAATTCTGTCTCTGAGCTCTTCAGGCAGTTCCTTTGACCTCATGATTCTCATTTGCTCTAACATGCATTGTGATCTGGAAGGTCTTATATAGACAGGTGTGTGGCTTTCCTAATCAAGTCCAATCAGTATAATCAAACACAGCTGGACTCAAATGAAGGTGTAGAACCATCTCAAGGATGATCAGAAGAAATGGAAAGCACCTGAGTTAAATATATGAGTGTCACAGCAAAGGGTCTGAATACTTAGGACCATGTGATATTTCAGTTTTTCTTTTTTAATAAATCTGCAACAATGTCAACAATTCTGTGTTTTTCTGTCAGTATGGGGTGCTATGTGTACATTCATGAGGAAGAAGAATGAACTTAAATGATTTTAGCAAATGGCTGCAATATAACAAAGAGTGAAAAATTTAAGGGGGTCTGAATACTTTCTGTACCCACTGTATATGTGCTATAACTGGTGTGCAAAATTGCTTTAAACACATAAACAAACTTGTAATAATACTAATAGATAAAGGAAAAGGTGCTCAGTGCCAAAGAAAAAATGTCCATGTGTTCCAAAAAAAATATTGTTGGTTCAGATGGATTTTTCAAACTTCAATGTTATTTGTGGAGTTCAAACCCAAAAGTGCTTAGATGATAACACCCTCTGTGCTCCTGTGTATGAGGTAGGCAATTCAAACTCACTAAGTCCGAAGACGTCACACTTTGATGACGAAACGCATCAGGCTGAACCGCACGTAGCCTCGTTCTCGCTGTGGTACGTGGAACGCAAGCCAAGGCACACCCGGAAGTTCCGTGCTGAGAGCGGGCGAACTGCTACAGGCGTCCCGCCGGACTTCCCCAAACCTTTCCGCTTCCTAAGTACATTCCACCGGTAACTTCTACACTGTACCACCAACGGTTTTAATTTACTTTTGCAACTTTTTATGGACATTTTTTTTATATTTAAATAAAAGAAAAGTCTTTTTCATACTACACCATGAGGAGTGCGATTTTTTAATAACCACCAGGACCCAGGACCACCTGAGCACGGGCGGCTGGAACCCCGCTGGGAACTCACCACAAAAGCCCATTTGACCCACTTGCCGTACGGTACTGGGGGTCAACGACATCTGGTGAGTTTGAATTGCCAACCTCATACACAGGAGCACAGAGGGTGTTATTATCTAAGCACTTTTGGGTTTGAACTCCACAAATAACATTGAAGTTTGAAAAATCCATCTGAACCAACAATATTTTTTTTGGAACACATGGACATTTTTTCTTTGGCACTGAGCACCTTTTTTTTATCTATTAGTATTATTACAAGTTTGTTTATTTGTTTAAAGCAATTTTGCACACCAGTTATAGCACATATATGTGTATTCAATGTGCGCACAGTCCAACAATTTTGAAACGTATATTTATATAAATGTAACCAGCACTATTGTAGCACTTTATACATTAATGGTCAATTGGGTGCACGTTTAACACAATAACATTCTCATAGAGCACAAGCACTTTTATACAACAAACAGGTAGAACATACAGTAGGTGGCATCAAAATCCCCTATACCACAGCACAGGCTGCAACAATTATCTACCTCCCAGGGCTATTTGGCAACAAAAAAACCCATAAAAAAGTGTCATCAGAAACACACTTTCACATCCACGAAAAAAATTCATACGGGAATCTCCCACTTCCCCGTATACTAGGTATGCACCTGATTGATTAGCACGCTTTGATTTGATTAGTCCTACTAACCAGCAGGCAGCAGCGGGGGTGGGGGCAGGATGGAAGTCAGCTGTGACTGTCACTGACTGCTCCACTGCAGATCCTACAAGGACCGCTCTCAGACACCCTGCAATCCCTGTTCCAGGAGTGTTTAGTCTGGCCCTACTCCTCATAGGAGGTCAAGGCTCTGGTAAATTCTCTCTGCTAGTTTGGTCCACTCTTCATTCCAGGACTCAAGATCCTTTTGCCAGAATGGAAAACTTAAAGAGCGAATGGAAGGGTGTGCAGGGCACCTTTCTGAAGGATGCACAGCCATGGTCCTTTTCAATCCCCTTACAGGAGTCTGATTGACGGGAGACAACCCCCCAGGCTAGTGTGGTGAAGGTCAACGTGGCCGATTGTGCATACAGATGGTAAAACACATTTTTTTGGTCCCATGGATGCCTTCTATGGTAAAACTCTGTCACTTTTGGTGCTTTAGACATCACCCTCAAGAACATTTCTTCACCCTGACCAGAATAGCACATTCCGCTCAGGAGATGAATGTCCTCTCCGATAACATCAATATTATATGACTGCAATGGGCAATGATTCAAAGCCCTCTTTCAGAGAGATTTACAGGCATTTATTCTCCTAAGTGTTTTGTGCAAATGAGACTGGTGTTAATTTTAAAGAAACTGAGACTCGGTGGGAGATGAACATTTTCAGTTCGTGTGTCTTCCTTTCAGGGCTCTCCGCCTCACCGATGACCTTTATGGAAGTCCTAATCTCTGTGTAGCCCCTCTGTGGAATCAGAGGTGCTTCAAATCCATCATTACTTGAATGGTATTCAAAACAGTTGGAGCAGACCTGGCTAGTCCTCGATACAGGGGCCCAGTTCAATGCTCAAGTGAGTAATTTTTTCCTCCTTCTTTGAATGGGCCAAGCAGTTGTCAGCTTTCAATGCAGGGGTCTCTTGGAAATGATTATGCCTTGCATGCCTATGCTACCATGGGCACACTTGTATTTCCTTTTTGTAATGCAGATGTGCTTCTCTTTAGATGTACAGGAGCCTCTGGTAAAGGGGAATCAGGGGACCCTCATTCAATCCCGTCTGGTAGGTTCATTATCCAGGACCATTGTCGCCACTGAAGCCAGTACTTGGTTCCCAATTAATGGGTCTTTAATTGGAAGTTCTTGCCCATATCACTCAAGTATGGGGACACCCTCAGCTCAATCTGTTTGTATTACCATTCATTCACAAGGTGCCTCTCTTCCTACCCTCACCCGTTGGTGGAGGAAGTAGACTTCCTCACTCACCTAGCCGATGCCTTTTCTCTATTGCCTCCATGGAATTGTCTGAGAGTCTCACTAGCAAGCATGCTGATTGACCTGCAGTCCTTGGATTTATCCTAACCATCAAACCTAGTCAGGGCCAAGCACTTCAGCTACCAGTGTTTCCACAGCACCTGTCCCACAATGTATTGAAAATTTAGGGGGAAGGATTGGAGGACTTGGGCCATCTTCTGGAAGTGGTTCAATCCAGGTAAGGTTCCAAGAAAGGATGATAACAAATGCTATTTACTCCAAAGTCTGGGACAGGTTCACAGCCTTTGCAGCCTGAGCAGAGTTTTGATCCTCGCAACCTGGAGGTTGCAGAGTTGCTATAATTTCTTTACATGAATCTGGACTTGGGGCTCAGTCTAGATCCATAAGGGCTCACATTTTAGCCATTTAGGCTTTCATCAGGGAAAATGTGAGCTGCCAGGGGAATGCTTCACAAGGTCGGTGCTGAGACTTTGCCCTTAGGAGGAATAACGTTCCCCAGTAGGTTTTAATTCTGGTCCTGGATTTCCTTGCCAAGACTCTGTTTGCAACATCAGAAAGCAGTCCTCAGTGGGACATAACTCGAGAGGCAGCATCCCTCGATAACTTCAAGGGGCAGAGTATTGGATCTGCAAGCACTTGGGGCTACAGAGTCCTACATCTTATTCCTTTCCGGACAAGTTGGGGCCTATGCGCCTCGAGCAACTTTGTTCCCAAGGTGGCTTCTGTTTTCACCTTTCAAACAAAGTGGTGGTTCCATCCTTTCCAGCAGAGACAGTACCTAACCTACACTGGATGTACCAAGTGTCTAAAATGTCTACCTTCAATCCGCTTCCAAGTTACAATCTTCCAGAAGGCTGTTTGTGTTTCCATCAGGCAAATTCAGAGGAGGAACCTACAGGAAAACCTTGTCATCTTGGAGAGTCAAGGACATCCAGAAAACTTACAATGCAGCCAGGCAAGAGCCTTCAGAAGTGAAAAAAACTCATTCAGCTAGATCCATATTTACATCTTTAAATTTGGGCAATTGCCTATGGAGACATCTGAAAAGCAGTAGGCTGGTTGGCACAGTGCACCTTCCTCAGGTGCTACAGGGAAGATCCAGTTCCTTGTCATTAATGGACTTCAACGGAATGACGATCCAGGCTTCCATGTCCATTGTAATAAAGTTTGATTATACATTTTAGGCCTCCCTGTTTAGCTCGTTATTTATCATATGTATATAAATTCCCCCCAACTAAATATGCGATCAGCAGAGCAAATTCATAAACCAAATAATTATTGTTGTGCAATATTAGTAAACACAATATATGCAATAATGACAATAAAGTGCTCTGTGCAAATAAATAAGTGGAAAAGACGGAAAAAAAAAAAATATATATATATATATAAATTAACCGCAACTAAATATGCGATCAGCGGCGCAAATTCATAAACCAACTGATTAATTATTGTGCAATATGAGTGAACACAATATATGCAATATGACAATAAAGTGCTATGTGCAAATAAATAAATGGAAAAGGGGAAAAATATAAAGGGATATAATACAAAAACAAAGTGAAAAAACAGTTATCTTTTATATTTTTCCCCTCTCTCCCACTTATTTATTTGCACAGAGCACTTTATTGTCATTATTGCATATATTGTGTTTACTCATATTGCACAACAATAATTAATTGGTTTATGAATTTGCGCTACTAATCGCATATTTAGTTGCAGTGAATTTATATATATCTTACGCCCCGTAGTGGCTTGCAGCAGCAGCAGTCATACTTAAATTTGTTTTAATTTTGTTTTTTCTTTGGCGCGAGTGTATTTGTAGTCACCATATTTATTATATGTATCCTGGCATGTTGGCCTTAGGAAAATGGAAAATTGTATCAAATACTCAGACTTGTATAAAGTACTCAAAATTTCTACTTGAGTAAAAGTACAAGTGCTCAATCAAAAAGTGACTTGAGTAGAAGTGGAAGTGCTCGCAGAAAAAGTTACTTAAGTAGAAGTACTAAAGTATTCAACATTTTTTTTACTTAAGTATTGCAAGTAGTTTTTTCAAAAAATTTGCTACTTAAGTACTAAAAGTAAAAAGTACCAGTAGTTTTGAAAAAAAAATTCTACTCAAGTACTGAAAGTAGAAGTAGAAGTACTGTGTTATGTAGTTATTAAAGAAAGAAGTCAAAAGTTTGAACATCATATTGTTTTTTATTATTTCAAATGATTTATTCAAATGATTAACCTGTGTTTGTTAGTAGTTTCTTGATGCACTTTAAGCGCTGTAGCACCATTTATTTGTTTGTTTCATATTTTCTTTTTATTGGAAATATTTGGTATAGCAGCTTTTATTATACACAGCCTTTATTTTTGTATGAGCTGATTTACAAATGACATTATACACATTTTTTTGAGCTTTATGCAACCTGCCATCTACTGTTCTGGCAGTGGTAATTTTTTTAAAAGTAACGAGTAACTATGCAGCACAAAAAAAAAATACTTGAGTAGAAGTATTGAAATCATTGAAAAAATGTAGTGAAGTAAAAGTAGAAGTAGGAGAAAAAAATTCTACTCTAGGAAAGTACAGATATCGCATTTCGGTACTTAAGTACAGTACTTAAGTAGTTCTACTTCGTTACTATACATCTCTGCAAATACTTACCCTATTTTTCCTTTCCTGATGTTAATCCATGGCAGCATACAATCCCTCTCTTTTTTGATCTTGTTATTTTTACGGAGAATGGGTGAGGTTGCTCTCAGCCAGACTTTTATGGATTTAAACAGGTCCTGCGGGTGGATATAAGTGCAGAGCTATATCATATGTATGCTGTCATGGATTGGCTTCAGGAAAGGAAAATTATGATAAGTATTTAATACAATTTTCTGTTTTTGTCCTACGTTAATTGTCTGCCCAAATACTCTCCATTCAGAAAGGATTTTCCCAAGTTTTTCACCTTGAACTTGGTGCTCAGTGAAGTTTCTATTTTTCAATAAACACATTTCTATTTGTATGTACCATTGGTTCTCTCTGCTTCTCATTACTTCAGTCTGAATATATTGAGACATTTTGTACTACTATTGAAGGTCTATGCAACAGCTCAGTCTTAATATAATTTAGAGAGGATGTGTTTTTTACGCTTTTCTTCCGACAAAGTGCTACATTTGTTTACCTTTTCATCTTTTTCGATGATTTCTATTACACAACCTATACTTTTTGTATAAAATCCACCTTGCTTTTTAATGAATGTATCTGAAGTGGTACTATGAAATGTCAGATAATTTATTTAGAGGATCTATTAGCTTGTTTATATGCTTCTAAACATTTTTTTGTAGATTTTTTTGTAGATAAAAAAAAAAAAAAAATACCAAGCAAAATGATTCTCCTTTGCTTTTATTATATTTCTGATTAAATATTTATACATGAAAGGTTTTATTTTCTGTACCAAGGAAAAAAATATTTATTTCACAGTTTCTCCGTTATTGGCTGTAACAAAATTTTAAAAAGAATTACTCAATGTATGTTTAGCAAAGCAGCAAACATATTCCATTACACATTAGTATAACAAGCAGAATGCATTTACAAATTAACAAGCAACCAATTTACATAGAAGAACATTTTCTTACTGCTAGTCTTCTGAACTAAATTGTGTAATAGTCTTTTCTCCTACAGCCACTTTACAGCATCTGTATCTAGAGTTCCCCATTGTTCTGTAAAAGTATCAATAACCCAGTTTCCTCTTGTTCAGTACATAGGTGTCTGCAGTTACATTTTATTGTCTTTCTGGGATTGACCCAGTTTACAACTATTCAAGGAGAAAACTTGCAAAATAAATGCATACTTTGAAGTGGAACTCCAAAACAGCTAAACAGGCAAAATGCTTAATACAGAGATTAAAAATAATGATAAGAATATTTTTAGCATTGTTCCAAAAACATGTTTTACACGAAAGGAATGAAATAATGTACTTAAGTCCAAGGTGAACAGTAAAAAATTAAGACAAAAAAAGAAAAGAAAAAATTAAGCAAAATTAAGTATAAAGATAAAAGTGTGAAGATAATATTAATAAATTGTAAATTAACACCGATTTGTTCAAAGAGAGGAGTAACTACACATAAAAGCAGCAGGATACACAACTAAAGTAGAAATATAGGTAAAACTTTTTCCTGGTGCCTCCATGGCAGCATACATTTGGTAGTAGCCCCGCCTTCTTCCGCCCATAGGACAGGTGCATAGCTATAAAAAGTTAACACCCACACAACAGCCCATTCTCTTTTTTTGCCCTCACAGAACTCACAGCCAATGTGAAGAGAAGAAAACCCTTACCTGCCACCTATGTTGGTTTTCCACGCAGGTTCAGTCGCCTCTGTAGCGTATTCCATGACCTTGGGACGTTAAATGCTCTGATAATGCAGGGAACCCCTTCTGTGGATCTTTTGGGGTGAAAAATTGGGTGCTAACTAGTGCCACATACAGCAATGCAACCAGGGCTATGTTCCTCACAAGTGCTTTACCTAGACATTAATGGCTGTGTGTTGAGTTGTTTTGAGGGGGCAGCAAGTTTGCATTGTTGTACAAGCTGTACACTCACAACTTTACATTGTAGCAAAGTGTCATTTCTTCAGTGTTGTCACGTGAAAAGATATAGTAAAATATTTACAAAAATGTTAGGGGTGTACTCACTTTTGTGAGATACTGTATGTTGTACCAATAAACCCCAAGTTACTGCTATTAAATTTATTTTTCACAGCCACCCAAGACAAAACCCTCCAAGAAAGTTGAAGTTTGTTGCCTCGTTGATGCCTGGAGGAGAAGTGGCTGCCAATTGATAAATCCAACGTAGTTCACATTGGAGCAATTTCGTGTTCCAATCTCCCCCCCTTGGGGGGGGGGGGACCTATCCAGGGTAAGGAACTGAATCCAAGGGAATCTACCAATCTACCATTGTGTACAGATCTAACATGGCGACCCCACAGAAGTTCTGGATTACATGTTCGCATGCTAAGTATATGGCGATACGCTCGCTTCCAGAATTCCTGGATGGTTTTGGCTATATAAAAGCAACCACGCTCACAGGTCAGAAGGTAAACAACACTAGCTGTCTCGTCTGTTGCTTTCCTTGAATTCACTGTGGACCAGATGGTCACCAATAGATTTTGCCCATATTTATATGATTACCGGTTTGCCAGGTACAAATGGACCGATTTCCGGGTCCATGCTGAGAAGATGCCAATATTTCTCAACAATGGTCCTGACCTGTGAGTCCTGGTTTCAAAAGCGGGTAATGATGCAAGTGTTATTATCCATTTTGGATTTTTTGGGGCTATAAAGCAGATTATGTCTTGTTGGTATCATAACACGTTTATAGATGCTATATTGCGGGATAGACTATTTGCTAGAGGCTATTTCAAAACTTGCCTCAAGAGGGAATATAAATGTGTGTGATACTGCCTATACACATAGGCAGGATGCTTTTTTGTATCATTCATTGACCAGGTAAGAAAAACCCTTTCTTTACAAACTGTTGTGCTGGTAATTCTCTGTGGGATTTTTCCTCCTTTGTAGTGCAGCTGTGGTCACCATTATCCTCTCTTCTTTTTGGGCATATAATACTTATGCTAATAAATTCTTTAATATGCAAGTATTTTATCATAATATATAATGGTCCATGTACTGACATGGTAATGTCATGATCCCTAATATATAATACAATATTTATACTAACAATTCTTTAACATGCTAGTATTTCATTATTGAAGATAATGGTCCATGCACTGGCATGACAATGTCTATGATCTCTAGTTTGTAATGAGAAATATTTATGATACTCATTGGGCTATAATTCATAGTCCTTAAATCTATAGTGAAAACTATCTAAGAGACTCGTTGAGCTACAGCTACCAGCCTCTAATCTGCAATGTAAACTGATTATGAGACCTCTTGGACCTTTTTGGTGCCAGTAAGCTCCAAATGAATACATAGGTAGTATTTTTTAGGCCGTTTTATAACCTACCTTATTCAATATTTCTTCCAAAACTGTCTACTTCTCCGATTTCTTGTCCCGTTCGATTTATTCTGGCCGCACACGTATTTCTCTGCCTGATTTGCCATCCGCCGGGTCTTGCTGGACTTCACAGGCACATGATTGAAATATTGAGGCACACTCTTCTCTGGCCATTGAGAAGGACATCACTGTCTGCTTTTAACAAATTTGTGGCTATTCTATGTAAGTTTCTTCCAACATGTAGGGTGCAATGGTGTATTAAACCGAATGACACATATGTATGCGGCTATTAGGCTTTTCTCACACATGTGCATTTTGTTTGCCTTATAGAAGTGATCTGTTATTATTACAGCAAGATACACCCCTGAGGAAAGAATGATATTTTGAAATGCGTCGGGTGTTCTTTTGTGTATTCTGCCATGGTGCATCTATCATGGTAGCCAAAGTGATTTCTACAGATCTATAAACATCAGTCTTCTTAGACTGTTTCTTAGACATTGGCAATCGGCTGACTCACCTTTGTGGAAGAAGTGGATTGCCAAAATGGGTGACACACTACAGCTAGAAAAACACATCTTTCAACATAGAGGGTGCTCAGGCAAATTCCACAGTTGGGTCTCCCTGATTGGACACACCAGGGATATCCCCAGTTGAATTGGATAGAATTCTGTGACACATGCCTTACCTTGTGCAGTTTGGTGTAGTATTACTTTAGCAAATCTGGATGTTTTGTTGAAAGAACAGTCTTGATACTAAGGGCCTGATTCATAGTACGGCGAATTGGCGTTTCGGTGGGATTTTGCGAACCGGCGAAGTTTTAAGTCTGAAATTGGTATTCAAAGAACGGCGGGCGGAAAATAGCGCCTAGTGTGAGATTCATTAAGATGCAATAAGGCCAGAGCGCGACTTAAAAACACGCCAGCTAAAAGCTCGACTAAAGTTTTGCCAAATTTCCCCCTGTACCCCCAAAAATCCCAAATCACTGTGGAAGGTGTGGAAGACAATTTGGAGATGACTTGCT
>NC_138772.1:378931777-378966777 GCF_965119305.1 Pelophylax lessonae | reverse complement strand
TGTGTGTAAAGTTGCTTGCACCCTGCTAAATGGACAGCAATAAGGTTGTAAATACAGTGACTGTAATTAACATGCCAAGGGCTATGAATTGTACATGTATTCTAGCTAAATATAGCAGCTTCATTAGGAAATATTTAATTTACATCTCTCTTATCTCCATCTCTGCTGCATGTTATTTTGGCAGAGGAATTCTATCCCATCAGCAGAGGAAGCACAAGGCTGTGCAGTGATGGACAGTGCACCCTGTGTACCCATTGGCTAAGGAGGCAGCAGGAAGTGGATCAGCCTGCCTCCTGTTACCTCCTCAGCCAATGAGTAGCTGAAAGGCTCTTAAGTCCCTTCCTCCTAACATCTCCTGAGTCCCAGGCCTTCCAGCTAGTTTAGTGTGCTTACTATGCATTTATCCTTCGGCGCTTCTCCTGCCTTATGTGTCAACTGGCTACTGTCTCCTGCACACTTCATGGATGGTGGGTCAGGGGCCCCTACAGGCACTCTGGCCCCCTACATGTGTATTGGCTGTCCCCCCCCTGATGGCGGCCCTGGGTGTGTAATGAAAGGACAATTGTCAAAATGTATAGATCATGTAGAGGAAATCACCAGTTGGGGCAACCTATGTCATGGAGGTAGATTTTGACATCGATGTCTATGTATCACCAGAAATGGTATTCTTATTTCTACAAAATCTCAAAGACGACCTAGCATGTTTTTGTAAGACTGTACTTTTTTGGACATACTTGGACTCAAACATACATTGCTCTTTCCACAGCTCCTCCTCCTCTGGGGGTATGATCAGGTGAACGTGCATCTTCACCAAAAGTACAAAATGATGTGTCGTCTCCGGATGAGGCTGCTGCGGAGATTCAACTTCCTGCCTCTTGTGGTGGATCTTCAGCGGGCCTGGAGTGATGCCAAAAGGCGCTCACCCAGGCTCCTGAAAAAGGCTGTGGAGCAAATCTCCGGTAAGTAAAAATATACATGACATGTGACCAGATAGGTTATAATTTTGTGGGTAGGTGGACATGTGTTTAGGTATGCAACAACACAAATACCAACAACCCCCCCCCTCCCCTCCCTCTCGCTCCTACCTTTCCTACCTCCATCAAGTGTCTCTTCGCAACCTTTAATACTACTATGTACAGGATTTTTTTTAATGTTTATTTTTTCTCTTCTGCTTCTAGCAAAAGCGGACGGGCGACACCCTTTTGTACTTTTGGTGAAGAAGGGGAGGAGGAGGACTGCCACATTGAACTATGCCTTCAGACGCAGCGAGCCATTTGAGCTGCTACAAATTGTGGATCGTAAGTAGAAAAATGTACATTTTAGAAATGTCTAATCTCTAATCACATTTCACAGAGCCCCCTTTACATCGGAGTCTCCAGACTTACTACACTGTAAGAGGGAAGTGTGAAGTCTCTGATGTAAGGAGAGTTCAGGGAACCATTATTTGAGTGGGAAAGCTGGGGACTCTGGTGTAAAAGGGAACTCTGTGGTCACCAAAGCTCCCCCATACATCTGAGCTTACACAGACCCCCTTACACTTCCCTTCCTCAGTCCACCACAGTCAAGGGCACAACAAGTCCCAACGCAGAAGACTACCTGCTTGGACTTGTACTGCTCACTGTAGGGGACTAAGGAACTACTGCCTGCTATGCTAAGACTTGTAGTGCCCTCTGTTAGGGACTAAGGATTCCTCAGTCCTCCACATTCTAGGGCACTATAAGTCCCAGCATAGTGGGCTGTCATACCTCAGTCCCTCACAGCTCAGGGCAAAAACAACAGAGTTAAACATCTAAAGGACAACTCCAAACCAAACTAACAATAATGGACAGAGTCCATATGCTCTATAATGTCAAAGACCCGCTACCCCTCACCTTCCACCTCGGGTGCTGTCATTGTGTAGGGCAGAGTGCTCCATCTCCACCATGTTTGGCTTTCATGTCAGATATGCAGGACTTGCTCAGCTCCACACTTTTCCCTGGCAACTGACTCTGGCGTCATTGGGGGTCTTTCCTCCTCTAGAAAACACCCAGGGGCCCTCTCCTTGTCCCCCAGCCACCCAGGGCCTTCTTCTCCTCCTCCTCCACCAACCATTTTCGGACTCTTTCAAATTCCCTGGGGCTACTCACCCCTTTGCATAGTAGACACCACAAATCTATGAGCAGCCTGAAAAATATCAAGTCTGGGCCTGGTTACCTGTATGTTACGGGTCCAGGGCGGAACTCTCCTCCCAGAGCAACAACCGATGATAGCAGAGTGAGTTGACCAGGCAGTAACTTCCTACTGGTGCAGGTACACACCTACCGATTCCTCAACATCTTAGGATAACATGATCAGACGGCCAATCCCCAGTCAGAGAAGGAGGAGTAAGTGTCAGTGGACAACAGACACCTGGCAGACGCAGTGAAGGGACTGCAGCACACTGCTGCAACTTTTAGATCCGAGGATTGAAAGCAATCTTTGACTTGGGCAATTTCCCTGACTGTGCCCTTTGAAATGTGATCCGCCACTGGCTGCAAGGCCCCTGTAGGTGCAAGCCCTTAGGCGACCGTTTAATTTGCATGGTGCCCTCCTGTTTTAAAACATGCTCAATGCATCTCATTGGTGTAAGTGCACTTCTATGTTCTGAATTGTAGGGGCATTGAGTATGGTTCTAGCATGATGAGAGGTTACTGCCTATTTGTGTCCATAAATAATATATAATGTATTATTTTTGTTGTTTATTTTTGGTTTATTTTTGTAGAAACCAGTGATGAGGATCTTGAGCCTCAGAATTCTCAGGCCCAGTGTAAGTAATGTGGATGTGCTGTTGTGTTGTGTATTAGGTCGAACTTGGAGGAATGATTGTTTGTTTTGTTTTCTTTTGTGGTTGATGTAACTTCAGCAAGAGAGGAGCCTCAGGCAGGGCCAAGTCGCCTGGATCCAGGCCAGGAACAAACTGTTGGCCAAGAAGAGGCCAATTGGTCTGACTCGGATGAGGACCTGGGCTCTCCTCAAATGGGAAGTAAGTATTCTACATGTGTTTGTGTGTTCAATGTGTCCTGGGAAATAGAAGGGCTGTAATATATATATTTTGACATTGGGGTTTTGTAGCAGCTGACATTGAGGATGTTTGTTGTGGAGGACTGGGGAAGAGGGGCCACTGCTTACCCAGTCCACTGTAACTACTACCTTCAATGTTTCCAGACTACTTTCTGTGTGCCTTTATCAAATAGCTTTTGTTCAAGGATTGTATCCGTGTCTTTGTGTTTCTAGGAGATACGACACCATCCCCCCATGAAGGGACACCATCCCCCCATGAAGGGACACCATCCCCCCATGAAGGGTCTCCCCCATCCTCCCCCACTCCAGGCTCCCCTGAACTAGTCTGTAAGTACCTAAAATTAGATTCTCACATGAATTGTGTGTGCTAGGATGATGTGTATCTAGGATAATCTAAGTTGGAGTCAAAGCAAGTGTAGTTTTGCTATATGTGACAGGAAGGTTGGTCATGAAACACTCTTGCTTAACCTTCATGTTTGAAAGGTGGTTTTGGGGAGCATTACAGGACATGTTATATTTTGTAAGTTATCTCAAGCCACCCTATTCTAAATTGGTGTTAGTTTCTCTACATTGGAAATGGTGTGCTTTGTACTTGTAAATTTTTTGGGGACATTGTAATTTAATCATGTCCTGATTTAGTCAACACTGAAAATGTGTGCTTATCAATCTTTCATAAATATTCTTCCTCGGTAATGTACCACATTCCAGTTCACAATTTGTGTTCTTTTTGTGCAGTTTCTCCTGAGCCAGCAAGCCCATCCTGTTCGGGGGCCCAAAAAAAACGTGATGATGGTAAGTTGTGTGCTTTTGCAGTAATGTGTCTACTTAGTAAGTGGAGAAATGCTAACTGTGCATGTCCCCGATCAGGCTTCAAGTTGTTCTAAAGGCAGCAGGTTCTTTATGTGAATGCATTCTATGCATTAGTATTCCAAGTGATAGGTGTGCATATTCCCCCTAAGACTTACTGGGACCATTTTCTTACTGTCTAAAATTTTGCACAAATACTTGTCTGGAACAGACTCCCCCTCCTCCTTAACTGAGGTTACAGCATGCCAATATTGCCTCCTGATGCTGTCACTCCTAATCATTGAGACCATCGGAAGGGAGGGGGGCAAGACTGGCTCACAGCCTAGTGCCTGAACAGGCACAGAGTGCTTGGCTTCATCTCATGTGCCTCCATAGCAAGCTGCCTGCTGTGGGGTCAACCAACAGGAGGGAGGTGCCTAGAGGTGTGTACAGGGGCCATGTAAAAAGGAGGATTGTTATTTCTCTCGTCCCCAAAAACCTAGAGAGTGTAAGTCTAACCTGATTAGTTTTCCGCAGCCCTCCAAAAATGATATGTTTCCAACACTTAGAACAGGCAGGGCTGAGGCACCAAAAACATCAGAAAAACACAATCAGCACAAAAGCAGGGAGTACGTATCCTTAACGCTACAAGCTTCACCCAGAAGAATGACGCTTGCACTGTACAAATCTGCATCACCACCATATCAATGTCTAAATAAAACTTTCAGGGAAATGTGGAGGGGTAATGAGTGGGTGTTAGAGCATTTTCATGACTGCGTAACCTACAGTTAGCGTGAGTCCATTTGTTGATAAACTTTTTCTTCTCTCTTAACACAGCTGGGATGGCGGAAAGGAGATCAGGGGAGCAGACACATCTGCTCCGTCCAGAACTGGCCCTCAAAATTCCTAAGGGTGAGTCTCTACTATGTGTCAGGTTCAATCTATAGACAGTAAGAGGGAGAGAGAACGCTCCACAGATTCCAATGGTGATAGAGATAAATGTGTGCACATGTATCGTGTTGACCAATTGAACCCAAAACACCTTACATTCTTCAAAATGATTGCTTGTGTTTACATGCAGAAAAGCATTTTACTTAGCTTTGGTGGAACTGCTACTAACATTCCAAGCCATCTTATGTAACCTTTTGAACAATTTGCTGTGAAAGTTTGAGTTTAAGGTTTACAACAGCAATTTAGCATATTTGCTTCAGAGTGTTGATAAAAGCCAACCAATAGACTCCTAAGCATATTTGTTGAGGCACATTAATTACAATCCTTGTTTGGATCATTTTGCATAAAACTAATTGTCATGTTTTTTTCTACCCAGGGCACACCCACCTCACCTACGAGGTCCTCCTGGATTATATGAGTTGGTGCGGAGACCGAATTCTATATTTGGAACACCTTTGTGGCGTGGATCCAGACCCTAAGGAGCCATTCGTTAGGAATGTGACACCTTTAAAAAAATCCTAGTATTATTTTTTTTTTATTTGTTTGTTTACTTATGTTGCACGTTGCAACACAAAGAAATGTCACATTTCTAATTGTTGCCCATTATAAACAAAAATCTAACAAAAAAATCAAAAAAAGTTTAAAAAAAATCCCTTTTTTTTGGGACCAAAAAAATCAAAAAAAGTTTAAAAAAATCCCTTTTTTTTGGGACCAAAAAAATCAAAAAAAGTTAAAAAAAAAACCTTTTTTTTTGGGAACAAAAAAAACAAAAAAAGTTAAAAAAAAACCCTTTTTTTGGGAACAAAAAAAAAAAGTTAAAAAAAACCCTTTTTTTTGGGAACAAAAAAAAACAAAAAAAGTTAAAAAAAAACCTTTTTTTTGGGAACAAAAAAATCTACAAAAAATTATAAAAAAAACCCTTGTTTTTGGGACCAAAAAAAACTACAAAAAATTATAAAAAAACCCTTGTTTTGGGACCAAAAAAATCTACAAAAAATTATAAAAAAAACCCTTGTTTTTGGGACCAAAAAAATCTACAAAAAATTATAAAAAAACCCTTGTTTTGGGAACAAAAAAAAAGGAAAAATGTTTACAAATAACCCTTGTTTTGGGAACAAAAAAAACAAACAATGTTTACAAATAACCCTTGTTTTGGGAACAAAAAAAACAAACAATGTTTACAAATAACCCTTGTTTTTTGTGAAAAACTAAAAAAAATTGTAAAAAAAAAAAAAAATTTTAATAAAAATAAAAAAAAAGTATGTTGTTCGTTGCAACACAAATGTTACATTGGAAATTTAGTTCATTCTATTATATATTTTAATATATTTTTTGTACGCTACAGTTGGTAGACACCTACATGTGTTATTAAAAAGAGTTTCTTTTATTACCAAAGTTTTCTTTTTGGTGTACACATCGAATGTCTTTTGTGTTGTATTTGTTTAGTCGAGTGGTGTGGTCTGTAATTGTTAGTATGTTGGCTTTGGTTTATGTTAGCCTTGAGACTTGTTTTGAAGCTACATTTGAAGGGAGACCCTTTCTTGGGTCATTATGTGAACATTGAGTTTTCCAAATTTACATGAAATCATATGTTTGGAGATAGAGAAGCACGTGTGTATAAATGCCTACATTAACCAGGGCCATTACTTGGCCACCAACACTCCAAAAAAACCAAAGATCAAACACAAACTAATCATTTTGCATAAAATTTAATTTCATCACCAAAAAAAACACTATAATAAATCATATTGTGCCACCCTCAAATTAAACAAAAAAATGGCCCCACAAATTGGCCAATGTAACAATCATTAACAAAACTAACTCAAAAAAAATAAATAAAAAGAAATTAAGTTGGTGGTGGTGGTGGTGGTGGTGGTGACTGAAGCAGTGTGGTGAGCAATGGAAAGGTTCCTGCCATCAAATGGTGGGCCAATAGTCCCATCTGCTCTGGGGTTAGCCTTAGAGTTCTGGTAAAGTGGCCCATTAGGATCAGATTGTGTGTCTGAGGCTGCTGCTGATGCAGGGTGTTGAACCCTGGAAATGTCCCAGACTGAAGATCTTGTGCCAATAGTCCCATCTGCTCTGTGCTCAGCCTAAGAATTTGGGGAACGTGTGCCATTACCATGAGATGTGATAGTTGCTGCCCCGAGGCTATTTGATGCTGCTGGTGGTGCAAGGGTTGTGAAGATGTGTGGGGAGTGGTGGTTGATTGGTTGTTGTGGTCCATGGTGCGGGGGGAAACGACATGTCGCATTGGTGACAAAAAAGGAGGACGGCCTGGGGAGGAGTGAAGTGATAAAGGTGTGTAGGGAATGTAGTCAGGTGGAAGGGGTATTGTGGAACCAGTGCGCATTGAGGTTGTGCAGGAGGATTGCTCATTGAGGGGTGTGGGAGTCCGAACGGAGTGTGAAGTGCTAGGAGTGGCTACAGGAGGAATTGTCCCATCCCCAGCTGCCTGACAAGTGGCCAACACTGGCATTACCCTCCCACTACCACAACCTGCAGTGGCAGGTGAGTGAGATGTTTGGGAGGGCTCTGCCAATGGGGCATCTTCAGATCCAAACAGGCATTGGCGTGTGGCCAGCACCTGAGTGTCAACACTTTGCCGATCCCGTTGATGCTGGTCTGCTAAACTTACCAAGCTGTTACGCATATCCTGTTGAACCTGTACCATTGTTGCTACAGATTCCTGTATGAGCCCGAGCAGACGTACTACCTCAGTAGATTGCTGAGTACGCCTCCTTAACTCATTTTGGATCCGATACTCATCAAGCAGCCTCTCTGCTACATCCAGCATAGATGGACGAGGTTGGGTAGGTGACAATCCCTCTGCATCTAAGGCTACCTGAAAGCAGAAGAAATAGACCAAATCATTATCAAACATCATGACTAGGGTTGAGCGGACACCTAGATGTCCGTGTTCGACGGGTTCGGCCGAACTTTAAAAAAAAGTCCGGGTCCGTGTCCCGGACTTTTACCGAACTTTTCCCGGACACCGAACCCCATTGAAGTCAATGGGGACCCGAACTTTAAGGCACTAAAATGGCTCTAAAACACCAAAGGAAAGGGCTAGAGTGCTGCAAATGGCAGCAAAACGTAATTAAGAGCATGGCAAGTGCTCTGCAAACAAATGTGGATAGGGAAATAACTTAAAACAACAAAAAAAAACAGAAAAATAAAACAATGTTCTTCTTCATCTCTGAAGGACGAGGCCCATATGGAGTAGGAGGGAGGTTGAGGTGGTGGTGGATGTGGCGGTGACATAGGCGTGCGCACAGGGTGTGCTGGGTGTGCCTGGGCACACCCTAATCACCTAGGGCACATAGCATTGCCAGTGAGGAGATGGGAAAGATCTCCCTGGGACCTGCTCTGCTCTATTTCTCCTTGCCTACAGGTACATGGCCCCGATACATTACTCTCCCTGCTGGCAAACACATGCATGTGTATTTCAACTTTGGGGTGCACACCTTAATGCAATAGGCTGCGCACACCTATGGGCGGTGTAGGTGGAAGCGGCGGTGGAGGAGGACCAGGGCCGGATTAACAGCATCATGGGCTTGGTGCTGAGGATTTTGAAGGGCCTTAAGGGCCGTGCCTTGCCATGCACCCAGAGGAGGAAGGGTGCAGCCATGCATGCCTAATTCAACATGGGATGCTGTCTCTGAAGCCCATAAACACATCCATGCATCGCCAACTGTCCCTCCTTGTCCGGCCTTCACGCTGTGTGGGGAGGTTCTGAGGGTGCTGCCTGGGGAAGCGAGCATAGAAGCCAGACTTCTGTGTTTACAAGTGACAGAAGAGCGGTAACAGTGAATATGGCCAACCCGGGGCCTATATAAAAAGGTAGGGGCCTGGAGCTGCAGCTCCAATAGCCCCTACATTAATCTGGCCCTGAGGAGGAGGACGAGGTAGCCAACACTGCTTCTTTTCAAAAATTTTAAATGAGGGTACACCCCAAAAGAGTGAGAAAGAGCAAAAATGGAACAATGGGTGGGTAAGGTCGGTATCCATTGCTATTCTGCATAAGGTACGGAAAAGTCCCGTGGGATCCATGCCTGGTTCATTTTAATGAACGTGAGCTTGTCCACATTGTCTCTGGACAGGCGGCTGCGCTTGTCTGTTATAACGCCCCCAGCCGTGCTAAATACCCGTTCAGATAATACACTGGCTGCAGGGCACGCCAGCACCTCCAAGGCGTAAAGGGCAAGCTCAAGCCATGTGCCCAATTTGGAGACCCAGAAGTTGAAGGGGGCAGACCCGTCATTCACTACATGTAGGCGTGTGCACACATACTGCTCCACCATGTTGGTAAAATGCTGCCTCCTGCTAAGACGTTCCATCTGAGCTGCTGGTGCTGCTGTTTGTTGTGGCGTGCTGACAAAGCTTTTCCACATTTCGGCCATGCTAACCCTGCCTTCTGAGGTGCTGGCGGTGCCCTGGTTGCGTTGGCGACCTCCTCCTCCTCCTCCTCTGCCTTGTGCTTCCACTGTGGCCCCGCTGTCAGATGGGAATGCCAGCAGCATGGCGTCTACCAGCGTGCGCTTGTACTCGCGCATCTTGCGATCGCGCTCCAGTGAGTGAATTAAGGACGGTACGTTGTCCTTGTAACGGGGATCCAGCAGCGTGGCCACCCAGTAATCAGCACAAGTTAGAATGTGGGCAACTCGGCGGTCGTTGTGGAGACACTGCAGCATGTAATCGCTCATGTGTGCCAGGCTGCCCAGAGGCAACGAAAGGCTGTCCTCTGTGGGAGGTGTATCGTCCGTGTCCTCTGTATCCCCCCAGCCACGCACCAGTGATGGCCATGAGCTGGCCTGGGTGCCACCCTGCTGTGAACATGGTTCCATCTCCTCCTCCAGCTCCTCCTCCTCCTCATCCTCCTCATCCTCCAGAACTGTGCCCCTGCTGGACAATTGTGTCCCTGGCGTTTGTGTGTGCAGGAACCCACCCTCGGAGCCCCTTGCGAATGACTGCCCTGAAAGCCTTTGAAATGTTACCTCTTCATCCTCCTCCTCCTCCTCCTCATCCTGTGCCACATCCTCTTCCATCATCGCCCAAATTGTTTTTTCAAGGAGGCATAGAAGTGGGATAGTTAAGCTGAGAATGGCGTCATTGCCACTGGCCATGTTGGTGGAGTACCCAAAACAGCGCAACAAGGCACAATATATGCAAATGTCAAATATGCAAACTATGCCGCAATTTAATGTTTTTTACACCAAAAGGGTGTGTATTGAATAGCGGAATAGGATAAAAAACTGTGTATCTCACACGTACAAACACAGACTAGGCCCGATTAAATTTTTTCCTACCCTAAAGGGAGGATGAGGAAGAGGAGTATGGAACATGCAGCACCCTCAAATCTTCAGAAGTATGAGATGAACCCCAAAAACTTGGAAAGGTGGATCTCTCTCACACGTACCAACACAGACTATCCCCCAATTTAACTGATCCCCAAAGGTTTTTGATTAAATAGCGGAATAGAAAATATGATCCAAAAAAAGTGTATGTATATCACACGTACACAACCACACTAGGCCCCAATTACTATTGTTTGTACCCCTAAAAGGCTAGATGAGGAGTAGGGGGGGTATGGAACAGGCAGCACCCTCAAACCTTCAGAAGTATGAGATGAACCCCAACAACTTGGAAAGGTGGATCTCTCTCACACGTACCAACACAGACTATCCCCCAATTTAACTAATCCCCAAAGGTTTTTGATTAAATAGCGGAATAGAAAATATGATCCAAAAAAAGTGTATGTATATCACACGTACACAACCACACTAGGCCCCAATTACTATTGTTTGTACCCCTAAAAGGCTAGATGAGGAGTAGGGGGGGTATGGAACAGGCAGCACCCTCAAATCTTCAGAAGTATGAGATGAACCCCAAAAACTTGGAAAGGTGGATCTCTCTCACACGTACCAACACAGACTATCCCCCAATTTAACTGATCCCCAAAGGTTTTTGATTAAATAGCGGAATAGAAAATATGATCCAAAAAAAGTGTATGTATATCACACGTACACAACCACACTAGGCCCCAATTACTATTGTTTGTACCCCTAAAAGGCTAGGAGTAGGGGGAGTATGGAACAGGCAGCACCCTCAAACCTTCAGAAGTATGAGATGAACCCCAACAACTTGGAAAGGTGGATCTCTCTCACACGTACCAACACAGACTATCCCCCAATTTAACTGATCCCCAAAGGTTTTTGATTAAATAGCGGAATAGAAAATATGATCCAAAAAAAGTGTATGTATATCACACGTACACAACCACACTAGGCCCCAATTACTATTGTTTGTACCCCTAAAAGGCTAGATGAGGAGTAGGGGGAGTATGGAACAGGCAGCACCCTCAAATCTTCAGAAGTATGAGATTGTGTTCACTGTACCCCACAAAGATTGAGTTCACTGCACCCCACAATGATTGTGTTCACTGCACCCCACAAAGATTGTGTTCACTGCACCTCACAAAGATTGTGTTCACTGTACCCCCCAAAGATTGTGTTCACTGCACCCCACAAAGATTCTGTTCACTGTACCCCACAAAGATTGTGTTCACTGCACCCTAAAAGGATGTTGTTCACTGCACCCCACAAAGATTGTGTTCACTGCACCCTAAAAGGATGTTGTTCACTGCACCCCAAAAAGATTGTGTTCACTGTACCCCCCCAAAGATTGTGTTCACTGCACCCCACAAAGATTGTGTTCACTGCACCCCAAAAAGATTGTGTTCACTGTACCCCCCAAAGATTGTGTTCACTGCACCCCAAAAAGATTGTGTTCACTGTACCCCCCAAAGATTGTGTTCACTGCACCCCACAAAGATTCTGTTCACTGTACCCCACAAAGATTGTGTTCACTGCACCCCAAAAAGATTGTGTTCACTGTACCCCCCCAAAGATTGTGTTCACTGCACCCCACAAAGATTCTGTTCACTGCACCCCACAAAGGATTTTGTTCACTGCACCCCAAAAAGATTGTGTTCACTGCACCCCAAAAAGGATTTTGATCACTGCACCCCAAAAAGGATGTTGT
Organism: Pelophylax lessonae; assembly: GCF_965119305.1. Taxonomy (NCBI): domain Eukaryota; kingdom Metazoa; phylum Chordata; class Amphibia; order Anura; family Ranidae; genus Pelophylax; species Pelophylax lessonae. The sequence continues at coordinate 378,954,957 of NC_138772.1, read as the reverse complement.
TCACTGCACCCCAAAAATGATTTTGTTCACTCCACCCCAAAAAGATTGTGTTCACTGCACCCCACAAAGATTGTGTTCACTGCACCCCAAAAAGATTGTGTTCACTGTACCCCCCAAAGATTGTGTTCACTGCACCCCACAAAGATTCTGTTCACTGTACCCCACAAAGATTGTGTTCACTGCACCCCAAAAAGATTGTGTTCACTGCACCCCAAAAAGGATGTTGTTCACTGCACCCCAAAAAGGATGTTGTTCACTCCACCCCAAAAAGATTGTGTTCACTGCACCCCACAAAGATTGTGTTCACTGCACCCCAAAAAGATTGTGTTCACTGCACCCCAAAAATGATTTTGTTCACTGCACCCCAAAAAGGATTTTGTTCACTGCACCCCAAAAAGGATGTTGTTCACTCCACCCCAAAAAGATTGTGTTCACTGCACCCCAAAAAGATTGTGTTCACTGCACCCCACAAAGGATTTTGTTCACTGCACCCCAAAAAGATTGTGTTCACTGCACCCCAAAAAGGATGTTGTTCACTGCACCCCAAAAAGGATTTTGTTCACTGCACCTCAAAAAGATTGTGTTCACTGCACCCCACAAAGGATTTTGTTCACTGCACCCCACAAAGATTGTGTTCACTGCACACCAAAAAGGATTGTGTTCACTGCACCCCAAAAAGATTTTGTTCACTGCACCCCAAAAAGATTGTGTTCACTGCAGCCCAAAAAGATTGTGTTCACTGCAGCCCAAAAAGATTGTGTTCACTGCAGCTCACACACAGAAAAATGGATGTGGATCACTGACACCTGCCTATCTCCAATCCCACACCACACAGCAATATCGATTGTAGTTTGTAGAACACAGTTTCCCTAAAATTCAGCAGACTCTGTCCCTAACAGGATTGAGAAGAGATCGTAGATCAGGATTGACTGCAGATTCACCCCACCCCCCACACAGCAATATCGATTGTAGTTTGTAGAAGACACTGACCCTATAATTCAGCAGACTCTATCCCTAAAATGCCTACAACTCGCCCTGCCTAAACACTCCGACCTGTCCCTCAATTCTATCCGGACACAAATGGTTTTTTCCTGCCTATCTTTCCCTAATCAGCAGCCAGCACATTGATGTGTGCTCTGTCCCTTAGCTAAGCAGCAGAATGACGCTGCTGCGGCGGCTGCCTCGAACTTATAAAGACTTGGTCACATGCTTCAGACGGCCAATCACAGCTACTAAGACATTTGCAGGCATGGCTGGGATGGCTTAAGGCACACCAGTTAAACGATTGTTGATTGGCTGTTGAAAGCCCGCCATGAAAAGAGCGCCAAAGCATGCAAAACCCGGAAATAAAACGACCGAACACGGATTTTTACCCGAACATACAGTAAAGTGTCCGTGTCCGTGTTCGGGTAAAAAAAATCCAATTATTCGGTACGAACACGAATAATACAGTCCGTGTTCGCTCAACACTAATCATGACTAAATATTTCAGATTAGTTTGACAACTTAACACCCCAAGCAGAACGTTGAAAAGTTTGATGTGCTTCTAATAAGTACTTGTTCATTGTAAGATTATCCAAGCTAGCAACACTTCTGATAATGGGTACATATTATATTGGTAGGACTAAGATGACAAAGGCAAAAAAGTTTCAACATGAAGGTGTTCCCAATTAACCCTGGTGTGGTAGGTTGTTTATGCTTTTGGTAAATCTGTTACTACACCAATGACTTTCTACATCTACGTATGTTGTCTAAAATCTTGCCATCAATCGGCTACAGGACAACCCAACCAAACGATACCCATGAATTTGGACCTGGAAAATCAAAGACTGGCCGGACTTTAAAGATCCTGGATGTTTTTGGAACATTAGTGGCACACCAAATTATAACATAATTCCCTGATGTTCAAGATAGAACTCTTGTTGTGCTGGTGCATCGTCAGAATGTCATAGCACTAATTTAACACACACAATGTAAGCCACATCTAGCCCAAAATCATTACTACCATTGAAATGTTACATGTGCACCTTGTTCCCTTATATCACATACCACAGCACTGGATGCAGAATCGTCGCCAGCTCCTGATCCAACTCCAGCTGCTACGTCAAGAGGGGCCTGATGTTCTTTTAAAAAAAAAACAAAAAACATGTTTAGTACATAACCTTAGGCAGTAATGATTATGGCCAGATTGCCCTCCTAGCTTCAGGAATGAAGCATTGAGGCCAAACATTCAAAAGTGCTTTCCTGGGCTCATAGGACACTTGCTAAACCCTCCCAAAGGTTAAGAAGGCTTGGTCTGCCTACTAATGACGGCACCCATTAATGCTGTCAACTGTGTTTTGCAGGGTAAACATCTAAAAGGCAACACTCTTTCATAAGAAAAAACATGTGTGTTAATGGGGTTAATAAGATTCCAAAAAACATTATTTGGCTAGACATACCAACACCTTCCTCCAGGCCTTGCTGCACTGGGTATGTTCCCTGCTGCGGATCTTCTGTAAAGGACATAGCAATATGAGCTATCTTGGAAAAAAAAAATAAACATCTACATTGTTTGGCACAGTATGATATTGGACCTACCAGGAGGAGGGTCAGCACTGATGTCAACACCTGTGAGTCCGTCTGGGTCGCCAAGCTGCATGGGCTGTGGAGGGGCTGAGATCCGTGCTACAGATGAACAAATTGCAGGTTGGGGAAAACAAAAAAAGGACAATTGGAAGTGCAAGTATCAAATTCTATTCATGTCACACATAGGATAGTAGTTAATCTTTTCAAAACAACTCACACAATTGACATCCAAGATAATATCCTACCTCGGTGCAAAGCATCCGAATCTAAGTCCTCTCTGGGAAAGATGGTATCGGGTCCTATGATCTTCAAGAAAGGTAATTGATAATCCCAGAGAGAACTTTGTGCACGTTCATCCAGCCGACCTTGTTGGTCATAAAGACCCTCCGCAGCCCATGCAATTAGCTTCTTCCGAACGGACCCACAGATGTCGTTGACCTTCTTCCGCACACTGTCACGGTGGCGAGGTGCTTCACCCAGTGCATTTACAGCATCCCGGATTTTATCCCACAATCTGTTCTTCTCTGTTACTGAGTGAGCCGCGGCCCTGGTCCCATGTATCGCCTGATATCTGGCCATATAGGCGTGGACCAGGGCACAGCACTGATTGTGGGTGAAACGGGGAAGCCGGGGTAATGTGGACAAGCTGACTCTGGTGGACGGACCCTCTCCAGGACTACTGTCAGAAGAGCCAGCTTGTCCACTTGGTGTGTTACCACCTCCCCCGTCTTCCTCCTCCGGGATGGGGATGGTGGACTCCCTCATGGATACAGCTGGAGCCTCCCTCACACCAGAGCCAGACAATCTTCCCACCCTGCCCCCCCTGGCCACCCTGCCCCCCCTGGCCACCATGGCCACCCTGGCCACCCTGCCCCCCCTGGCCACCCTGCCCCTTCTCCTCAGCCTTCCAGTGGGTGGGGCCATGGGAGCACGAGGTGGGCAGAGAATCTGGCTGTCCAGCAGCAGCAAAGAGCCCCAAACTCCTAAATCTGAAATGACAAAAGATAAAACAGAAAAAAACATGATTTGCAGATTGCTCTTCATATACAGTATAATTAGTGAATAGGGTTGAGCGGACACCTAGATGTCCGTGTTCGACGGGTTCGGCCGAACTTTAAAAAAAAGTCCGGGTCCGTGTCCCGGACTTTTACCGAACTTTTCCCGGACACCGAACCCCATTGAAGTCAATGGGGACCCGAACTTTAAGGCACTAAAATGGCTCTAAAACACCAATGGAAAGGGCTAGAGTGCTGCAAATGGCAGCAAAACGTAGTTAAGAGCATGGCAAGTGCTCTGCAAACAAATGTGGATAGGGAAATAACTTAAAACAACAAAACAGAAAAATAAAACAATGTTCTTCATCTCTGAAGGACGAGGCCCATAAGGAGTAGGAGGGAGGTTGAGGTGGTGGTGGATGTGGCGGTGTCATAGGCGTGCGCACAGGGTGTGCCTGGTGTACCTGGGCACACCCTAATCACCTAGGGCACATAGCATTATCGCTCTGTTTGCCAGTGAGGAGATGGGAAAGATCTCCCTCGCACCTGCTCTGCTCTATTTCTCTTTGCCAGCAGGGAGAGTAATGTATCGGGGCCATGTACATGTAGGCAAACACATGCATGTGTATTTCAACTTTGGGGTGCACACCCTAATGCAATAGGCTGCGCACACCTATGGGCGGTGTAGGTGGAAGCGGCGGTGGAGGAGGACCAGGGCCGGATTAAGAGCATCATGGTCTTGGTGCTGAGGATTTTGAAGGGCCTTAAGGGCCGTGCCTTGGCATGCACCCAGAGGAGGAAGGGTGCAGCCATGCATGCCTAATTCAACATGGGATGCTGTCTCTGAAGCCCATAAACACATCCATGCATCGGCAACTGTCCCTCCTTGTCCGGCCTTCGCGCTGTGTGGGGAGGTTCTGAGGGTGCTGCCTGGGGAAGCGAGCATAGAAGCCAGACTTCTGTGTTTACAAGTGACAGAAGAGCGGTCACACTGAATATGGCCAACCCGGGGCCTATATAAAAGGTAGGGGCCTGCATGGAGCTGCAGCTCCAATAGCCCCTACGTTAATCTGGCCCTGAGGAGGAGGACGAGGTAGCCAACACTGCTTCTTTTCACAAATTTTAAATGAGGGTACACCCCAAAAGAGTGAGAAAGAGCAAAAATGGAACAATGGCTGGGTAAGGTCGGTATCCATTGCTATTCTGCACAAGGTACGGAAAAGTCCCGTGGGATCCATGCCTGGTTCATTTTAATGAACGTGAGCTTGTCCACATTGTCTCTGGACAGGCGGCTGCGCTTGTCTGTTATAACACCCCCAGCCGTGCTAAATACCCATTCAGATAATACACTGGCTGCAGGGCACGCCAGCACCTCCAAGGCGTAAAGGGCAAGCTCAGGCCATGTGCCCAATTTGGAGACCCAGAAGTTGAAGGGGGCAGACCCCTCATTCACTACATGTAGGCGTGTGCACACATACTGCTCCACCATGTTGGTAAAATGCTGCCTCCTGCTAAGACGTTCCATCTGAGCTGCTGGTGCTGCTGTTTGTTGTGGCGTGCTGACAAAGCTTTTCCACATTTCGGCCATGCTAACCCTGCCTTCTGAGGTGCTGGCGGTGCCCTGGTTGAGTTGGCGACCTCCTCCTCCTCTGCCTTGTGCTTCCACTGTGGCCCCGCTGTCAGATGGGAATGCCAGCAGCATCGCGTCTACCAGCGCGCGCTTGTACTCGCGCATCTTGCGATCGCGCTCCAGTGAGTGAATTAAGGACGGTACGTTGTCCTTGTAACGGGGATCCAGCAGCGTGGCCACCCAGTAATCAGCACAAGTTAGAATGTGGGCAACTCGGCGGTCGTTGTGGAGACACTGCAGCATGTAATCGCTCATGTGTGCCAGGCTGCCCAGAGGCGACGAAAGGCTGTCCTCTGTGGGAGGTGTATCGTCCGTGTCCTCTGTATCCCCCCAGCCACGCACCAGTGATGGCCATGAGCTGGCCTGGGTGCCACCCTGCTGTGAACATGGTTCCATCTCCTCCTCCAGCTCCTCCTCCTCCTCATCCTCCTCATCCCCTAGAACTGTGCCCCTGCTGGACAATTGTGTCCCTGGCGTTTGTGTGTGCAGGAACCCACCCTCGGAGCCCCTTGCGAATGACTGTCCTGAAAGCCTTTGAAATGTTACCTCTTCATCCTCCTCCTCCTCCTCCTCATCCTGTGCCACATCCTCTTCCATCATCGCCCGAATTGTTTTTTCAAGGAGGCATAGAAGTGGGATAGTTAAGCTGAGAACGGCGTCATTGCCACTGGCCATGTTGGTGGAGTACTCAAAACAGCGCAACAAGGCACACAGGTCTCGCATGGAGGCCCAGTTATTGGTGGTGAAGTGGTGCTGTTCCGCAGAGCGACTCACGCGTGCGTGCTGCAGCTGAAACTCCACTATGGCCTGCTGCTGCTCGCACAGTCTTTCCAGCATGTGCAAGGTGGAGTTCCACCTTGTGGGCACGTCACATATGAGGCGGTGAGCGGGAAGGCCGAAGTTACGCTGCAGCGCTGCCAGGCGAGCAGCAGCAGGGTGAGAACGCCGAAAGTGCGCACAAACGGCCCGCACTTTCTGCAGCAGCTCTGACATATCGGGGTAGTTTTTAAGGAACCTCTGCACCACCAAATTCAGCACATGCGCCAGGCAAGGGATGTGCGTCAAACCGGCTAGGCCCAGAGCTGCTATGAGATTTCTCCCGTTATCGCACACCACCAGGCCGGGCTTGAGGCTCGCTGGCAGCAACCACTCATTTGTTTGCTGTTCCATGCTCCTCCACAACTCCTGCGCGGTGTGTAGTTTGTCCCCCAAACAGGCAAGTTGTAAAACTGCCTGCTGTCATTTACCCCTGGCCGTGCTGAAGTTGGTGGTGAAGGTGTTACGCTGTCCGGATGAGGAGGCGGTAGAGGATGAGGAAGCGGAGTAGGAGGAGTTAGGAACAGGAGGCAAACTGAAGCGCCCTGCAATCCTCGGTGGTGGAAGGACATGCGCCAAATTGCTATCCGCCTCAGGCCCATCCGCCACTGCATTTACCCAGTGTGCCGTTAGGGAGATATAACGCCCCTGACCGTGCTTACTGGTCCACGTATCGGTAGTTAGGTGGACCTTGGCACAGATGGCGTTGCGCAGTGCACACCTGATTTTTTCCCCCACTTGGTTGTGTAGGGAAGGGATGGCTTGCCTGGAAAAGTAGTGGCGGCTGGGCACGACGTACTGTGGGACAGCCACCGACATAAGGTTTTTAAAACTGTGCGTCTCCACCAGACGGAATGACAGCATTTCAAAGGCCAATAATTTTGAAATGCTGGCATTCAGGGCCAGGGATCGCGGGTGGGTAGGGGGGTACTTCCTCTTCCTCTCAAGTGTTTGGGAGATGGAAATCTGAACGCTTCCACGGGACATTGTGGAGATGGTTGTTGGTGACCCAGGGGGTGGTGTTGCTGACAGATCGTCTGTTTGCGGGGTGGCAGGTGCCGGTATCACTACAGATGTGGCTGGAGCGGCCGAGACTGCAGCAGAAGAGGAAGCAGGATGAGCCAGAGACGTTTCTTGGTTTTGAAGGTGTGTACTCCACTGCAGCTCGTGCTTTGCACTTAGATGCCTGATCATGCAGGTTGTGCTCAGGTTGAGAAGGTTTATGCCTCGCTTCAAGCTCTGATTGCACAGGGTGCAAACCACTCGTGTCCTGTCATCAGCACATTTTCTAAAGAACTTCCACGCTAGAGAACTCCTTTGAGCTGACTTTGGTGCGCTCGTTCCCTTGCTGCGTTGGGCAGTAGCGGGCGTAGTGTCTAGGGCACGGCCGCTCCGCTTCTGCACCCTGCTCCCTCTTCTGCTGTGCTGGTGGCTCTGTGCGACCACCGCCTCTTCCTCCAAACTACTCAGGTCACCTGCATGACGTTCATTCCATGTGGGGTCGAGGACCTCATCGTCCTCCACATCATCTTCCACCCAGTCTTCACCCCTGCCCTCCTTGTCGGTCTCCACAATGCTGAACGCCGCAGCAGTTGGCACCTGCGTTTCGTCATCATCGGAGACGTGCTGCGATGATCCTTGCATGTACTCATCTTGAGAAATAAGTGGTTGGGCATCGCTGCACTCAATCTCTTCCACTTCTGGGGCAGGGCTAGGTGGATGGCCCTGGGAAACCCTGCTGACAGAGTCATCAAAAAGAAGAAGAGACTGCTGTATGGCTTGGGGCTCAGACTGCTTGCCTGATTTGCAAGGGGGTGAGGTGAAAGACGGTTGGACATCGGCTGCAGGTGCCAACTGTGACCTTTCTGCAGTAGACTGGGTGGGAGACAATGTGAAGGAACTGGAGGCACTGTCAGCAGCAAACCAATCTACTATCGCCTCCACTTGTTCTGGCCTCATCACTTCTAGGGGCGTATGATGCCCTACCAAATACTGATGCAGGTTCTGTCGCCTACTCACACTTGAGGAAGGTGTTTCACTTGTGCGTGTAGCTGCCACAGATCGACCACGTCCTCTCCTTGCAACAGGAGCTCTAGCAGCAGCACCACCACGACCCAGGCCACGGCCCCTATTTGACGCTCTCCTCATATTTCTGAAATTTAAGATCTTGCCCTAGAAAGGTCTTTATTGAATAGCGGAACAAAAGAACAACAGTATCGCACGGGTGTATCTCACAGTCAAATATGCAAACTATGCCGCAATTTAATGTTTTTTACACCAAAAGGGTGTGTATTGAATAGCGGAATAGGATAAAAAACTGTGTATCTCACACGTACAAACACAGACTAGGCCCGATTAAATTTTTTCCTACCCTAAAGGGAGGATGAGGAAGAGGAGTATGGAACAGGCAGCACCCTCAAATCTTCAGAAGTATGAGATGAACCCCAAAAACTTGGAAAGGTGGATCTCACACGTACGGACACAGACTATTCCGCAATTTAATTGAGCCCCAAAGGTTTTTATTGAATAGCGGAATAGGAAATATGATCAAAAAAAAGTGTATGTTTTTCACACGTACAGAAGCACACTAGGCCCCAATTACTATTGTTTGTACACCTAAAAGGATGGATGAGGAAGAGGAGGAGGAGGAGTATAGAACAGGCAGCACCCTCAAAGCTTCAGAAGTATGAGATGAACCCCAAAAACTTGGAAAGGTGGATCTCACACGTACCGACACAGACTACTCCGCAATTTAATTGAGCCCCAAAGGTTTTTATTGAATAGCGGAATAGGAAATATGATCAAAAAAAAGTGTATGTTTTTCACACGTACAGAAGCACACTAGGCCCCAATTACTATTGTTTGTACACCTAAAAGGATGGATGAGGAAGAGGAGGAGAAGGAGTATAGAACAGGCAGCACCCTCAAAGCTTCAGAAGTATGAGATGAACCCCAAAAACTTGGAAAGGTGGATCTCACACGTACCGACACAGACTATTCCGCAATTTAATTGAGCCCCAAAGGTTTTTATAGAATAGCGGAATAGGAAATATGATCAAAAAAAAGTGTATGTTTTTCACACGTACAGAAGCACACTAGGCCCCAATTACTATTGTTTGTACACCTAAAAGGATGGATGAGGAAGAGGAGGAGGAGGAGTATAGAACAGGCAGCACCCTCAAAGCTTCAGAAGTATGAGATGAACCCCAAAAACTTGGAAAGGTGGATCTCACACGTACCGACACAGACTATTCCGCAATTTAATTGAGCCCCAAAGGTTTTTATTGAATAGCGGAATAGGAAATATGATCAAAAAAAAGTGTATGTTTTTCACACGTACAGAAGCACACTAGGCCCCAATTACTATTGTTTGTACACCTAAAAGGATGGATGAGGAGGAGGAGGAGGAGGAGGAGGAGTATAGAACAGGCAGCACCCTCAAAGCTTCAGAAGTATGAGATGAACCCCAAAAACTTGGAAAGGTGGATCTCACACGTACCGACACAGACTATCCCGCAATTTAATTGAGCCCCAAAGGTTTTTATAGAATAGCGGAATAGGAAATATGATCAAAAAAAAGTGTATGTTTTTCACACGTACAGAAGCACACTAGGCCCCAATTACTATTGTTTGTACACCTAAAAGGATGGATGAGGAAGAGGAGGAGGAGGAGTATAGAACAGGCAGCACCCTCAAAGCTTCAGAAGTATGAGATGAACCCCAAAAACTTGGAAAGGTGGATCTCACACGTACCGACACAGACTATTCCGCAATTTAATTGAGCCCCAAAGGTTTTTATTGAATAGCGGAATAGGAAATATGATAAAAAAAAAGTGTATGTTTTTCACACGTACAGAAGCACACTAGGCCCCAATTACTATTGTTTGTACACCTAAAAGGATGGATGAGGAGGAGGAGGAGGAGTATAGAACAGGCAGCACCCTCAAAGCTTCAGAAGTATGAGATGAACCCCAAAAACTTGGAAAGGTGGATCTCACACGTACCGACACAGACTATTCCGCAATTTAATTGAGCCCCAAAGGTTTTTATTGAATAGCGGAATAGGAAATATGATCAAAAAAAAGTGTATGTTTTTCACACGTACAGAAGCACACTAGGCCCCAATTACTATTGTTTGTACACCTAAAAGGATGGATGAGGAGGAGGAGGAGGAGGAGGAGTATAGAACAGGCAGCACCCTCAAAGCTTCAGAAGTATGAGATGAACCCCAAAAACTTGGAAAGGTGGATCTCACACGTACAGACACAGACTATTCCGCAATTTAATTGAGCCCCAAAGGTTTTTATTGAATAGCGGAATAGGAAATATGATAAAAAAAAAGTGTATGTTTTTCACACGTACAGAAGCACACTAGGCCCCAATTACTATTGTTTGTACACCTAAAAGGATGGATGAGGAGGAGGAGGAGGAGGAGTATAGAACAGGCAGCACCCTCAAAGCTTCAGAAGTATGAGATGAACCCCAAAAACTTGGAAAGGTGGATCTCACACGTCCTGACACAGACTATTCCGCAATTTAATTGAGCCCCAAAGGTTTTTATAGAATAGCGGAATAGGAAATATGATCAAAAAAAGTGTATGTTTTTCACAAGTACAGAAGCACACTAGGCCCCAATTACTATTGTTTGTACACCTAAAAGGATGGATGAGGAGGAGGAGGAGGAGTATAGAACAGGCAGCACCCTCAAAGCTTCAGAAGTATGAAATTGTGTTCACTGTACCCCACAAAGATTGTGTTCACTGTACCCCACAAAGATTGTGTTCACTGTACCCCACAAAGGTTTTGTTCACTGCACCCCACAAAGATTGTGTTCACTGCACTCCAAAAGGATTGTCTTCACTGCACCCCACAAAGATTGTGTTCACTGTACCCCCCAAAGATTTTGTTCACTGCACCCCACAAGGATTGTCTTCACTGCACCCCACAAGGATTGTCTTCACTGCACCCCACAAAGATTGTGTTCACTGTACCCCACAAAGATTTTGTTCACTGCACTCCAAAAGGATTGTCTTCACTGCACCCCACAAAGATTGTGTTCACTGTACCCCACAAAGGTTTTGTTCACTGCACCCCACAAAGATTGTGTTCACTGTACCCCACAAAGGTTTTGTTCACTGCACCCCACAAAAATTGTGTTCACTGTACCCCCCAAAGATTTTGTTCACTGCACCCCACAAGGATTGTCTTCACTGCACCCCACAAGGATTGTCTTCACTGCACCTCACAAAGATTGTGTTCACTGTACCCCACAAAGGTTGTGTTCACTGCACCCCACAAAGGTTTTGTTCACTGCACCCCACAAAGATTGTGTTCACTGCACCCCACAAAGGTTTTGTTCACTGCACCCCACAAAGATTGTGTTCACTGTACCCCACAAAGATTGTGTTCACTGTACCCCACAAAGGTTTTGTTCACTGCACCCCACAAAGATTGTGTTCACTGTACCCCACAAAGGTTGTGTTCACTGCACCCCACAAAGGTTTTGTTCACTGCACCCCACAAAGATTGTGTTCACTGCACCCCACAAAGATTGTGTTCACTGTACCCCACAAAGGTTTTGTTCACTGCACCCCACAAAGATTGTGTTCACTGTACCCCACAAAGATTGTGTTCACTGCACTCCAAAAGGATTGTCTTCACTGCACCCCACAAAGATTGTGTTCACTGTACCCCACAAAGATTTTGTTCACTGCAACCCACAAAGATTGTGTTCACTGTACCCCACAAAGATTTTGTTCACTGCACTCCAAAAGGATTGTCTTCACTGCACCCCACAAAGATTGTGTTCACTGTACCCCACAAAGATTGTGTTCACTGTACCCCACAAAGGTTTTGTTCACTGCACCCCACAAAGATTGTGTTCACTGTACCCCACAAAGATTGTGTTCACTGTACCCCACAAAGGTTTTGTTCACTGCACCCCACAAAGATTGTGTTCACTGTACCCCACAAAGGTTGTGTTCACTGCACCCCACAAAGGTTTTGTTCACTGCACCCCACAAAGGTTTTGTTCACTGTACCCCACAAAGGTTTTGTTCACTGCACCCCACAAAGATTGTGTTCACTGTACCCCACAAAGGTTTTGTTCACTGCACCCCACAAAGATTGTGTTCACTGTACCCCCCAAAGATTTTGTTCACTGCACCCCACAAGGATTGTCTTCACTGCACCCCACAAGGATTGTCTTCACTGCACCCCACAAAGATTGTGTTCACTGTACCCCACAAAGATTTTGTTCACTGCACCCCACAAAGATTGTGTTCACTGTACCCCACAAAGATTTTGTTCACTGCACTCCAAAAGGATTGTCTTCACTGCACCCCACAAAGATTGTGTTCACTGTACCCCATAAAGGTTTTGTTCACTGCACCCCACAAAGATTGTGTTCACTGTACCCCACAAAGGTTTTGTTCACTGCACCCCACAAAGATTGTGTTCACTGTACCCCACAAAGATTGTGTTCACTGTACCCCACAAAGGTTTTGTTCACTGCACCCCACAAGGATTGTCTTCACTGCACCCCACAAAGATTGTGTTCACTGTACCCCACAAAGATTTTGTTCACTGCACCCCACAAAGATTGTGTTCACTGTACCCCACAAAGATTTTGTTCACTGCACTCCAAAAGGATTGTCTTCACTGCACCCCACAAAGATTGTGTTCACTGTACCCCACAAAGGTTTTGTTCACTGCACCCCACAAAGATTGTGTTCACTGTACCCCACAAAGGTTTTGTTCACTGCACCCCACAAAGATTGTGTTCACTGTACCCCACAAAGATTGTGTTCACTGTACCCCACAAAGGTTTTGTTCACTGCACCCCACAAAGATTGTGTTCACTGTACCCCACAAAGGTTGTGTTCACTGCACCCCACAAAGGTTTTGTTCACTGCACCCCACAAAGATTGTGTTCACTGCACCCACAAAGATTGTGTTCACTGTACCCCACAAAGGTTTTGTTCACTGCACCCCACAAAGATTGTGTTCACTGTACCCCACAAAGATTGTGTTCACTGCACTCCAAAAGGATTGTCTTCACTGCACCCCACAAAGATTGTGTTCACTGTACCCCACAAAGGTTTTGTTCACTGCACCCCACAAAGATTGTGTTCACTGTACCCCACAAAGGTTTTGTTCACTGCACCCCACAAAGATTGTGTTCACTGTACCCCCCAAAGATTTTGTTCACTGCACCCCACAAGGATTGTCTTCACTGCACCCCACAAGGATTGTCCTTACTGCACCCCACAAAGATTGTGTTCACTGCACCCCACAAAGGTTTTGTTCACTGCACCCCACAAAGATTGTGTTCACTGTACCCCCCCAAAGATTTTGTTCACTGCACCCCACAAGGATTGTCTTCTCTGCACCCCACAAAGATTGTGTTCACTGTACCCCCCAAAGATTTTGTTCACTGCACCCCACAAGGATTGTCTTCACTGCACCCCACAAGGATTGTCTTCACTGCACCCCACAAAGATTGTGTTCACTGTACCCCCACAAAGGTTTTGTTCACTGCACCCCACAAAGATTTTGTTCACTGCACTCCAAAAGGATTGTGTTCACTGCACCCCAAAAAGATTGTGTTCACTGCAGCCCACACACAGAAAAATGGATGTGGATCACTGACACCTGCCTATCTCCTATCCCACACCACACAGCAATATCGATTGTAGTTTGTAGAACACAGTTTCCCTAAAATTCAGCAGACTCTGTCCCTAACAGGATTGAGAAGAGATCGTAGATCAGGAGAACTAAGTGCAGACCCCACCCCACACAGCAATATCGATTGTAGTTTGTAGAACACTCTGACCCTAAAATTCAGCAGCAGCCTCTCCCTAACAGTATTGAGAAGAGATCGTAGATCAGGATTGAGTGCAGACCCCACCCCCCACACAGCAATATCGATTGTAGTTTGCAGAAGACACTGACCCTATAATTCAGCAGACTCTATCCCTAAAATGCCTACAACTCGCCCTGCCTAAACACTCCGACCTGTCCCTCAATTCTATCCGGACACAAATGTTTTTTTCCTGCCTATCTTTCCCTAATCAGCAGCCAGCACGTTGATGTGTGCTCTGTCCCTGATCTAAGCAGCATAATGACGCCGCTGCGGCTGCCTCGAACTTATAAAGACTTGGTCACATGCTTCAGACGGCCAATCACAGCTACTGAGACATTTGCAGGCATGGCTGGGATGGCTTAAGGCACACCAGTTAAACGATTGTTGATTGGCTGTTGAAAGCCCGCCATGAAAAGAGCGCCAAAGCATGCAAAACCCGGAAATAAAACGACCGAACACGGATTTTTACCCGAATATACAGTAAAGTGTCCGTGTTCGTGTTCGGGTAACAAAAATCCAATTATTCGGTACGAACACGATTAATACAGTCCGTGTTCACTCAACACTATTAGTGAACAGTTACAGAACACACTTACCTAATGGCACAAACAGACTTGGTGGTGGTGGTGGTGGTAGTGGGCAAAGAGCAGAAGAGGCTGCAAAGAAATGGAAAAAAAAACATAAGAAAACGCATATGGTCAAACATCACACGAGGCCCTCCAAACACTTACCTAATGGCACAAACACGGCTGGTGCTGGTGCTGGTGGTGGTGGTGGTGGTGGTGGTGGTAGTGGGCAAAGAGCAGAAGAGGCTGCAAAGAAATGGAAAAAAACACATAAGAAAACGCATATGGGCATAAAATCACACGAGGCCCTCCAAACACTTACCTAATGGCACAAACACGGCTGGTGCTGGTGCTGGTGGTGGTGGTGGTAGTGGGCAAAGAGCAGAAGAGGCTCAAAGAAATGGAAAAAAACACATAAGAAAACGCATATGGTCAAACATCACACGAGGCCCTCCAAACACTTACCTAATGGCACAAACACGGCTGGTGCTGGTGCTGGTGGTGGTGGTGGTGGTGGTGGTAGTGGGCAAAGAGCAGAAGAGGCTGCAAAGAAATGGAAAAAAACACATAAGAAAACACATATGGGCACAAATCACACGAGGCCCTCCAAACACTTACCTAATGGCACAAACACGGCTGGTGCTGGTGCTGGTGGTGGTGGTGGTGGTGGTAGTGGGCAAAGAGCAGAAGAGGCTGCAAAGAAATGGAAAAAAACACATAAGAAAACGCATATGGGCACAAATCACACGAGGCCCTCCAAACACTTACCTAATGGCACAAACACAGCTGGTGGTGGTGGTAGTGGGCAAAGAGCAGAAGAGGCTGCAAAGAAATGGAAAAAAACACATAAGAAAACGCATATGGGCACAAATCACACGAGGCCCTCCAAACACTTACCTAATGGCACAAACAAGGCTGGTGCTGGTGCTGGTGGTGGTGGTGGTGGTGGTAGTGGGCAAAGAGCAGAAGAGGCTGCAAAGAAATGGAAAAAAACACATAAGAAAACGCATATGGGCACAAATCACACGAGGCCCTCCAAACACTTACCTAATGGCACAAACAGACTTGGTGGGGGTGGTGGTGTAATCTTTTAGAGGCCAAAGGAGGCTGCAAACATTAAACATACATGAGAAATCGCATGACCTACATACGTGCACATAATAAATTACAGTTATCAGGAAAGCAAAAATGGTGTCTTTGGAAGCTGGGAAGGTAAGGGGGCAGGTTTAGATGCCAAATCTAGACTGCACACCTTTAACAAACATGAGAAAACACATGTCAAAAACACATGCACATGGGGCCAACTGCCAATGATTAAAAGACACTTGAGGGGTTCCCAAGCTATTGTGGGTTGGAGGGGATTCACCATAGACAACTTAAGCACACCCAAGATAAGTACAAATTCTCTCCTTCAGTAAACAATAACGGTGAGCAAGAACACACAAACAGACAGATCTAGATATATATATATATATATATATATATATAGAGAGAGAGAGAGAGAGAGAGAGAATTTGTTGTTTTTTTTTGGGAGAGAGAGATACAATTGTCTTACCTCCAGATAATGTAGGTTGTGGGTCACAGGGTCTTGCTAGCACATAAGAAACATCGATCTATAACATCCAGCAGCCATATTGGTAATGTGCTCCTTTTATAGCTGGCTCACAGGTGTGATAATTAGCGGCCGTTTCTATATATATCTGCGCATTCGCGAATTTGCGCGTTCAAAATGGAGGATGATATCCCAGACGCATTAGATGGTGCAATGTTGGCATTCATCGGTGCCTTGTTTGAGGAGGCCCTAGCACAGGAGGCAGCAGAAGGTGGGGAAGCTGCAGCAGCAGCAGCAGCAGCAGCAGCACCTCCAGCAGCACCACCTCCAGCTGCACCTCCAGTCCATGTGCCCTTACCTCGCCAGCCACGCATTTTTGCTCCAAGGATCTATTTGGACAAGCTGCGGGATTCTGATGTCAGGAGGAAATTCCGGCTCGAGCGAGGAACTATTCTCCACCTCTACCAGCTCATAGCAGACAAAATTGACCCGCACACACAGCGCGGCCATGCGGTGCCCGGCATGGCCAGATTGCTGGCCACTTTGTATATTTTAGGGCGTGGCAGCTTCCAAGCCACTTCGGGAAGTATCATGGGCATTAGCCAGCCCACAGTTTCAAGGGTGTTCATGTTGGTCATTAATGCCCTAGTCGATATAGTGCCCAATTTTATCCACTGGCCACAGAATGAAAATGAGTGGAATGAAGTCAAGTTGGGTTTCTACCTGCGGGCACACATGCCGCAAATACTAGGGGCAATCGATGGCACCCACATAGCCATTAGGCCACCAAGGAGCCACGAAATTGAGTACCGGAACCGCAAGCAGTACCACTCCGTGAACGTCCAATTAGTTTGTGACGCCAAACAGCGCATCATGAGTGTCAACACTGGTCACCCAGGGTCGTGCCATGATTCCAGTATGTTAAGAACCAGTACTCTGTACGAGGCGTTTGAAAGTGGCCAAATGCCCCAAGGGTGGCTTATTGGTAAAGTATTTTGTCTTAACAACATAAACTGTAAGATTACATAGACATAGGAATAAGCTACATCGGTGTACACCCTGATTTAAGCAAAGCCTACCTAAAATGGATGTGTTAGGAGTTGGCAGGCTGTTCACACACAACCAGATCAGCAGCTTAGCAGCTCACAAAAGAAAGATTTCCAAAGTTGTCTTTGAGTCCAATGAAGGTGGTTAACCAATGTGTAAATGGTGTCCTCTAGCCACCCAAAGAAAACCTACAAATGATTCCAATGGTATTGCCATATCCCCAAAGTACTTTGCATAAGTGAGTCAATATTGGTTTCCTCACTCTAGTTGCAGATATATTCCAGAAGTAATACCTAGGCTAATGTAATAGGAACAAAATAGGGGCCAAGTTGGAACTTGCAAGAGAAACACACCACTTTGTGTGTCCTTTTTCCCATTTGTATTAGTGATTTAGGCAGTTAGACAGAGTTGAGATGTTTCATATGAGTTTTTGCAAACAGACGAGCAGGTTGTTTAGTAAAATGCATAATTGTCTCCCATTTTGAGGAGTCATCTAAAGTCACATGATATGAAGAACTAATGTATATTTTTCTTATTTTTCAGGGGATGCTGGTTACCCGCAGCTGACGTGGCTGATGGCTCCAATCAGGTACCCCCAGGGCCCAGCAGAGAGGAATTACAACAGGGCCTTGCGGAGAAGCCGGAGTATCATCGAGTTGACCATAGGTCTTCTCAAATCCCGGTTTCTCTGCTTGGCCCGGCCTGGGGGTGAACTCCTGTACTCTCCTACAAAGGCTTCCAAGATCATCCTGGCGTGCTGCGTTTTGCACAACATGTGCGTTGCCCGGGATGAATCTTGGGAGCTGACGGAGGAGAGGGAGCCAGAGGTCCGTCAGCCGGCGGCCCCCAGGCGGCGGAGCACCGCTGCAGGTATGGCCACCTGGAATACCCTGGTTGCTAGCCACTTTACATGTAAGTACTGTAACCGGTCAAGATAGGGCATGTGTATTAATTAGCTAGTTAGCAGAGGTGCCACTCACAGGGAGACAGAGGGTCATTATCATCTGCCAATGACACTTGCCATTGTAGATAAAGTGTAGTCAACATTGGTAAAATTGTGTTACTTGAGCAAAAACATGCACCTCTAACCATAAACATGTTGGTATTGTGAATAGTGGAAAGGGCTGAGAAGAGCTGGCAGGTGTTTATTTGTGTCTATGCCACCTGTGTAGTTATTGATAACATGAACGGCTGCTTGGTATCTTATGGTGTTCTAATTTTCCAGAACGTCAACATCTTGGAATCATGGCATGTACCATGAGAAGCCTGTGGTGATGGGCTGTCTGGTGTCACA
The DNA here is from genome assembly GCF_965119305.1 of Pelophylax lessonae. Taxonomy (NCBI): domain Eukaryota; kingdom Metazoa; phylum Chordata; class Amphibia; order Anura; family Ranidae; genus Pelophylax; species Pelophylax lessonae. Next base: position 378,936,625 of record NC_138772.1, on the reverse strand, counting down.
GGTGTGTATTCAAATGTTTACATTAATGATTTCTGGTTTGTGTAAGTTGGCAGAAAATGTGTTATTTCACTCGTGATGTCGAAATTAAATGAAGTTCAGAATGAAGCAAACAGGCATTAAGATGTGATTTTCATAATGAAATGTCTTATCCTTTGTTTTATTTTTCCAGGAGTGGTACTGCTTGCGGTTGTAGGTGGTAGAAACCCACCTTGATGGACTCCACTCATCTTCTTTTGTGGTCAGTGGATATTTGGTAAGGCACATGGCCAAAAGCAGGATTGATGACCAACATGAACACCCTGGAACTTCCAAAGTGGCTTGGAAGCTGACCAGCAACCTGGCCATGCCTGTCCCCTATGAGCTGGTAGAGGTGCAGAATGGATTCTGAACTCTGCCTGAAGTTGTGGAAGACATCAGAATCCCGTAGCCATGGAGCAAAGATCGTGGGCTGGCGCTGTAAAGGCACACGGACTGGAGAGTGACAATATCTTGCTGCATCCCTCCTTATGCTGTCAGAATAAATAAAGACTTTAGAATTGAACATGTGTTTTTTGTTTTGTGTGGGTGCCTACAGACAAAAGGGCCATACACACTGTAAGATTTAGAGAAGACTTTATCCTTCAGTTGACATTTTCTATGTAGTGCAAGGGCCTGCCTGATTGCATCCAAATCGAAAGTGTTGAGGTTTGACCTCATATTATATGGTTTGGTTAAGTCTACAGGAAAAAGTCTTGAAAAATTCTTAGTGTATGGCCCATTAAGCTGCCAAGGCCGGAGCTTTGCACTTTGCATGCTGCTTGTACTGGTGATGTGAGGGGTTGTAATGTAGAGTAGGGATGTGACAGTGTTGTGTTGAGGTGTGAGGCAAATGTAGTGTTGGACTATGAGGGTCTGTGTTGTTGAAATATGGAGAGAGTCCAATATCAGACACCTATGTTTATTGGTCAAGAAATTGTAAGAACCATGGTAAATATGTAAAGAATTGCATCTCGAGAAAACTAGGACCACACTCATAAAATCAAAATTGTGTTGTTTCCATTAATGTGCTTGAAATTTGGGTAGGACACCCCCCCCTCCACCCCCCCCCCCAAATTCAAGATAGTTTAAAAAAACTGTAAAAAAAATGAGAGTGAAAAGAGATCCCAAGTGTAGTGATTGTTGGGATTTGAACCCATGACGTTGTTAACTGCAGTGAAGTTGCAAAGCACTTAGCTATTGTGCAGAATAAAGCTGTATGGTGGAAAAAAAGAGTGTGTTAAGGCTAAAAAGCACATATAGCTAAAGAACTAAACATTGTATGGAATCTGGGAAGAAGACCATGGTAAAATTGTGAGGTTTCATCCTGCCCTGAAGTAGTGTAGGGTTTGGTCACTTGCCTTTGCTACTTTCAATCATAAGATCGATTCTACACACAGACAAGATCATAAAACCACTTAAAATGCTGTAAGTTTGCAAGCGCTTCTGAGTGTAACATTATTTAGCAATATATATGATGTAATCCGTTACATTTTAGAAATATAAACAAAAAAAAAAATAAAAATGTTAGGTGGAGATGGTAAGCCTCAAACCTACAGCAGAGGGAGATAAATTACAGACGTGATGTGTGCACTAATCCACTAGCCCACATCGCTATGTGAAACTGCTATAAGCACGAAGACATAAGTTTGTGAATTTGCGAAGCCGCGATCGTAAGTGAATACCGCTGACGGCGGAATTCATTATTGCTGTTTCACTAGCCAATTCACTAGCCAGCGCAAGTTAATTGATTTGAAAGCGGAGAAACTGAAACACGTCACAGATGTTTGAAGCTGCAGTTTCTTTAAATCCGGCCCCCCGTGATGCCATGACAATGATGGAATATGAAACTGCTTTATGGTTATGTAAGCTGTAACTTTTCTGGATTTTTTTGATTGTCTTTTTCCTGTTTATGTTCTTAATAAAACTTTGAGATAAAAAAAATAAATCCTTATTCTTCTCGGTGAACCATCAATGAGATAGCATCTGCAGTGGATTAGTTTTATCTGTATGCATACTGATGTGGGTGGACTCTGAAGTTGATGGTCTTCTTCATATGTGCCATGACCAAAATTTTGAAGCACTTCATAATTGATGGGGTTAGTGCTATGAAGCTATAGTTATTCAGAAGTAACGCTGTTGAGCTCTTAAGGACAGAATCAATTGTAGAGTCTTAAAACGTAATTCAAGTCAAAATCTAACTAAGACTAAACTTACTCCTATCCCCATGGTAAGACTATTCTATCTACCCTGTGAAAGAAACTATGCCTATACTTACCTATTCTGAAGCTGCTCCGGTTCGGTCACATGATCGAATCCCATCGTCAGCTTCAGAGAAGAGAGTGATAATGGCTGCGGATCCTGGATGATGACATCACAATAAGGTTACTATGGGGCATCTGTTGTCGGCTGTCCCTCCTCTATACTAAAGCCGGCACTGGCACCCGAGCGGCTTCAGAATAGGTAAGTGTAGGAATCTTTTTTTTCACAGGGTAGATAAAGTAGTCTTAGCATAGGGGGGTGGAAATAGGTTTAGCATTAGAGTTTGACTGGAATTACACTTTATGGCATGTGGGGGCGGGAAATCGCCTGAGAAAAGGAGTTAATAAAGATGCCCGTCAACACCCCTGGAAACTAGTTTGCAAACTCTATAAGGACCTGGCCTGGATTTTATCTGGGCCTGCAGAATTTTGGGTTAACTTTCTGCAGGGACCTCCTCAGTAAAACTGCTATAGGGTGGACCTTAAGTGGTTATTGTTGATAAATGTAAAGTTATATACTTGAGTGCTAAGAATATGCATGCATCATACATACTAGGGGGAGTACAACTGGAGGAATTCATAGTGGAGAAGGATCTAGGTGTTCTGAAAGATAAAAGGCTTAATAATAGCATGCAATGCCAAGCTGTGGGTTCCAAAGCAAATAAAATTATTTTTTGTATTAAGAGAGGTATGGACTGCAGAAAGAAATATATAATTTTGCCCCTGTACAAATCATTAATAAGATCTTGAATACGCAGTTCAGTTTTGGGCACCAATTCCCAAAAGGGATATCGGGGAAATGGAGAAAGTGCAGAGAAGGGCACTCAAACTGTTAAGAGGCATGGAGGAGCTCAGCTATGAGGAAATATTAGAGCAACTAAATGTATTCTCTCTTGAGAATAGGAGATTAAGGGGGGAAATGATCAACATGTACAAATACATAAGGGGTCTATATAGTTAACTTGGTGTCAATTTATTAAGTTATTTAGTTATTAAGTTATTTACTTTAAGGTCATCACAGAGGACAAGGGGGCACTCTTTATGTCTAGAGGAAAAGTGATTTATTCTCCAAATACAGAAATGTTTCTTCACACTAAGAGCTGTGTATAATGTGGAATAGACTACCTCAAGAGGTGGTTTTATCCAGCTCAGTAGATTTCTTTAAAGTGGATGTAAACCTGATTCATGAAATTTGACCTAAGCACATCTATCTGTAGTGTTATCTCTCTCCAATTTCCAGTAGCTTTCTCCTGCTCCATTCTTTTGTTATCAGCATGATAACTTCTGACAAGTTCTCAGTCAACTGAGATAAAACCAGGCTGAAATTTGTGTCATGGGAGGTTGCTATACAGCAAATAGATTAGCAGAGAGCTTGTCTTGTTACAGTAGAGCTCTGCAAGTCTCTGCCAATGTGAAGGGGGGGGGGGGTTACCTTTCCTCCAATCAGCTGTATTGGCTGTATGCCAATAATCCACTCCCCTTGCTGAACAGGAAAAGAAAATCTCTGATACAATGTGCACTTTCTAAAGAATATATAAAGCTGAAGACAGCAGATATGAATGTAAGACTTATGTAGGGAGATATGTTTCATCTCTGTGTATCATCTGAGGTTGTTCACTTCACTGGGTAGATGTGAGGGTTTACATCCACTTAAAAAAAAGCTCTGGATTCTTTCCTAAATGTACATATTATAACTATTTATAGGTAAAGTTGATCCAGGGAATATCCGATTGCCTCTGGGGGGATCAGGAAGGAATTTTTCCCCTGCTGGAGCAAATTAGATTACGCTTTGCTGTTTTTTTTTTTTTGCCTTTCTCTTGATCAACTGTGGGTATAGGATTGTGTAAATATGATTGTATATTTTTTTCCCCCTTTTATTGGTTGAACTAGATGGACTTGTGTCTTTTTTCAGCAAGAACTGTAATGGATCAACCGGCACCCCGAATGGGTACCTCCATTGACAGATGCTCCTAGTGCTTCCGAGGGCTCCAAGCACTCCACCAGACTAGGGATGATCGAACGGTTTGGGTCGACCATTGGTTCGATCCGAACATTGACTGTTCGAAATTCGGCTGAATTCCAAACTTTTTGCGGAAAAAATTTGGAATTCGGCAACCAGAACCGCACAAAATGCAATGGGACAGGAACTGGGCTTTAAAAGCCTGTGATTGGACCAGAAACATCAGTAAAAGCCATTTGAGGGGGCAGGAGGATGCTAGGAATGTGATTGGAGTGACTAGGGGGTCCAGAGGCCAATCAGTAGTGAATACGCCCCCCAGTATATAACATAGCCCTGCCAAATCTCTAGCACTTTAATACAGGGGCTGTGGAAGAGAGTGGAAGCAGTTCTGTTACTCCTGCTGCAAAAGTGTCATTTAGCAATTATTAGTGTGAGGAAAGGGATATCTAGTGTAGTTAGGGTACTATATACCACTATAGTTAGATTCAATAATCTAGTTTCTGTAGGGAAAGTGTTAAGTGTCAGGGTGACCGTAGTGTAGTTTAGGGTGTACTGTGTGATAGGAGCGGAACCCCATCCCTGCAAATAATTTCATTAGCGCAGGGATGGGGT